>NW_017732032.1:263953-269080 GCF_001890085.2 Hipposideros armiger
TGTTTGTGTGTCTTTGTGAGCACACACGTGCACACGCACACATGCATCCACAGAATAATTCCCACGTGGACACTCTCTCATCAGTGACAACTCTCCAAGAAATGGAAGAAATGCCAGGCTGACTTCATCTTGCAGAAGCCAACCTATAATGTAGATGAAAAACCCAGGTCATAAAAGTAAGCATAACACACCAGGCTTTTGCTACCAATTCCTTGGAGAATCCCACTTCATAATTACATGTTCAATTAATTTAGTCAACTAACTTGGAAATATTTTATGGTAGGAAGACATCCACAGGGACTCAATTTAATCCACTGGATTTTTGCCTACTTTGCTTTACTCTAAAGCATTGACATTTCCCTAAATAGCCCAGAAAATAAGAGCCCAGGAAAAAGAGAAAATGAATGAGTTCATTTTAATATTTCAACATATACTTAGTTAAGTTTCCATCCTAATGGCAAAATAATATGAGCACATTCCAGATTTATGGAGCTATTTAGTAAATGACTCTTAGTCTATGTCTCCCTCAAAGAAAGACCAATACCCAAGTTGCTGCCTACAAAAGGGCACTGCTAAAACCTACAGTAAGTTTGGAAAAAGAACAAATACTACCCTTCTCCTTATTCCTTCAATGATGTCATCAGGCACCCTGGATACCTTCTATACATAGACAATTTTTCATAGGGGGAAATATTTTACTTTCCAATTCTGTTCCCTTTTTCCACAAGAAAAGATAAAAATAGGATTTCTTTTAAAAGAATTTTACTTTAAAATGGATTATAGATGATGAGTTTGGACCTTAAATTAGATTCTCTTACTACACCCCTCAGTAAAGTTGGTGAGTTTTACAACTCATGAAGTATTTAGCTTTCTCTGAAATCCAAGATGGATGAAGAGCTGTGTGTTTCAGCTGGCAAAGATCAACAGGGCAACAAGACAAAACTCATGTTTGATTGTATTCTCATTTGTGCTTCATACTTGAATGGGTAGTCTTATATAGGGATGGGGTGCTGACAGTCTGTATTCAAAACCTGGGCGGGGCAGGGGGGAGGAGGGAGCCGGCAATGATTTTACTTTATAAAATGGAAAACTCACTTCTTAGGATTAAAACATTAATCAAGAGTGAAGAGTTGGGGTGGAATAAATGAAATTTCTCACCACCAAGGCATGGCTCAAGATGCCAGGCCCCTCCGTCTCAGGGGCAAGTGTTAACTTTCCCAGGATATTACATTGAGATGACATTTCATCATCTACATGAAAATCTTCATCTCTGCGGAGAGCATCATTGATTCACAAGAATATAAACGAAAGGCTGGCCGAGTGGCGTGAACGTTAAGAATTGGCTTGGGACGCCAGAGGGCCCCGGTTCGGATCCCACATATGAGGGCCAGTGACATTGCCCTCCACAGCTAAGATGCTGAACAACAGCTCAACCTGGAGCTGGGCTGCCGTGAGTTGCCGGCGACGGCATAGACTGCAGCCCCTGTGGCAGTGGGTTGCCATGGGCTACCGTGTGTAGCCAGCAGCCAGCGTGAGCGGCCAGCAGCCACCATGAGCGGCCATCCAGAAGCCAGTGACTGATCTGCCTTGCCCGGGAAGAGCTCAATGATGGTACCAACTTGGGCCAGTGAAGCAACGTCCTCCACAACTAGACTGAAGAACAAAACGACAGCAACTTGTCTGTTCCCCTTCCCCCAATTCCCCAGAGCTGTTCCCATCCCCCCAATTCTCCAATAAAAATCTTAAAAAAAAAGAATATAAAAGAACAAAAAATTCCCTTCAGTCATATCACTTAAGTCACCAAATTCAAAAACATCCATTAAGAGTGAGCCCTAAAAGAACATGTAATAAACACCCATCACAACAGCTTGAACAGGAATACAGATGTTGAATCTGTAAGAATGTTGAGGCCCATTAACTGAAAGCCATCAAATAAAAGATCCCAGGCTGTTATATTTGTCTGCATTTACATGAAATAAGAAATTTAAGGTTGTTAGCAAAGAGGACCATTTAATTTTTTACTTCAGTTTACCTTTCATTGAAAAAAAATGAAAAAAAAAACACCAAAAACCTGAAGTGGCTCTGAATGTTGTTAACGGGACTTAGCAATTGACTGTCCATGGTTAAAAAGCGAATTTTAGAATCAGTACTAAGTAATTTTTATAAATATGCATACAGAGCCAGGTGCTCTGGAAGCTAGGTCATTCTGAGGGATACACAGAATTCAGAGACCGGATGATTCCAGAAAAACCAGGTCTTTAGTGTTAGGACTAATAAGAGCTCCAATTCAATGTTTATCTTTGTATATATAAGAAGTTTCATATCCAGTGGTGTGCTGACAAACTGGCAACTAGCTTTATGGGGAGGAAGGGGCATAGCCAATTTCAAGCTACTCGCAGTTTATAATGCCTGGCTCAAAAAATTCCTAAAAATGTAACAACTGTCTCTCAAAAGCTGGCATGAGCCAGCTCCAGTGCACTACTGCCTATAGCTCTCCACCCAACATCTTGCCACTGTGTGAGGTTTAAAAGGCTCATGGCCAACCACTAAAACATGTCCAGTTCCTGGTGTTGGCGGTTATGCCTGTAACTACCGCAGCAGCTGTGTGGGCGGACACTAATGATTTGGGGCTTGGGGATACTCAGAGGAGGGTGACCTCTTGACACCCTCAGAGTCCCCTTCATTGTTATGGTCCTTAGAGCCTGTGAAGCCCTTTGTGTCTGGAATTAAGTACCTCTGGGCCAGACTTGAGCAGTGCTTTACTCCCACTGGCACGCTGGCATCTCTAATATGTCTCTTTCATTCCGTGTCTATTCCAATAGCTTATTCACCTACATTTGCACCATGTACTTATAAGTAAAATCAACCTATACTCATAGCCCAAAGCAGAAGAACCTGAAACTGTCACGAGCACTCAAGTTCATGAACATTTACGGCACCACAGCCCTGCACTCAACCCTCTTCTCGATATTGTAGTTAACACAGGTTTTGCCTGCCCCAAACCATGAACAAAATGCAATTCAACAGAGAGGCATGTTCAGTTCACACAACACCTAGCTTCCTCCTCACCCAGGGTGCAGGGGTCCCTGTCTCTCCCCATCATATCCTAACAGAGGTCACTGTCAACAACACCTATAAGAAGCCACCACTGTTCTATAAGCAATGGCACAAACAGCTGCACACTGCTAATTGGAATTCACATAACCTTCATAGTTTAAAATAATTATTGCCTTCCAAGTGATTCATATTACCTAAAACCTGTGTTTCTTTAAGTTCTACATTTTTATCAACTCCCTGACAGCTATACAAGTTCTACTCCAGATTCATGCCAATTGTATTCCCATTTCTTGGTTATTTTTTTCTGTATTCAAAAAGAAAGACCTATTTCCAAAGGAAAATATTCCCCTCTCCTGTCTTTCTCTGGTCTGACATAAGTTTCAAGTTACTAAGACACCTCTCACATACTCTTCAGATTTCTTTGCAACTCAATAAATTCTCCCCACACTTCCTCACTGCTAAGGTGGCAATTTGGAGTTAAATGTTCTGTTCTCATGTTTTATGACAAAGAACTTCTCCATCGTGTCTACTGGGGTATTAGAGGATAAAAGAGTACAAAGTTCCGGTTATTTGTACATGGCTGCTGTGGAAGTTCCAGCATTCAGAAGGCATCTCAAGGAAGAGCTAGAAAAGAAGGAACTGTCCGGCAGCTCACAATTTTTTTTCTTTCTAAGGATTCTCTGTTTTTTCAGCTTTTTGTTTGTTTGCTTGTTTAGTGGAGCCATCCTGCCGCCTGTTGGCAGCTCAGTGGCAGCTCAGCTCAGGCCGGGAATTGAACCGCTAGTTGCTCAGCGCTCACATTCTTGAGCCAGCTCTTAAGCAACTGGGCCACTCGGCCGGCCCCTCCAGGGCTTCTCTGTACAGTAGCTGCTGCTTCGTGCTGATCAAGGCTATGATTTTAAACTCTCTTGTATAATTTTCTGGTCTTATCTGAAGCAGAAAATAGCAATGTAAATAACAAGAATTTTTTAACATAGTTCCAAACATTTCCTCAAGAGGTATTCAAACAGAAGCATTTCTTTACTATCCCCTGGCAGATTTTCCTTTGGAGAAGTTGTGATCTACAAAACATTTCATTTTCTACTACATCTCTCCCATCCTTCTGTCCACAGCAACCAGATGGTGCTTCTTATTAGCAGAAGAAATAATCAGACAAGAACAACTGACTATTGAACAATTAGGAAAACTGCCTGATGTATTTTTCCTAGGTACTCACTCTTGGTTCCAGGAAGCAAGAATGTGTCAGCTTTAACATTTCCCAGCATCTTAAGTCGAAACGCAACATTTCTAACCCTCAGCTTCATCTCAAAACTGAACTGAGCTCCAGGGGCAGTGATAAAATTCAAGATGCAAGCTGTCCCTTAGGAATCACCACAGATTAGAGTATCTGGATAAGCAAGAAGGAGATGAAGTAGGAGGTAGACATGGAAGAGGAAGAATGGAATGCCTAATCTGTATTTTTCAAAAAAACTTCATTTCCTTACACAGCATTTTTTACAGCATTTCTTCTGATCAGGTGTTTGGCTATCTGGAACTGTCATTTTTAGCTACCCTACAACTTGTAAATGGTGTACATAATATTGAAAGATCCCTAAATGGATTTTTTCTTGTTGAAACCCTACTGATTTCAATTATCATTCCAGAAGGTTTTTTGTTAATTTCAAATTAATTTTCAATTAAGTTACTCCTGGGTTTAAATTGTTCTGCCCACCAGTCTTTCAACTAGTGATTGCCAAACAAATTCCTTAATGAACTAGGGGACCTGTTATTTCAAAGAACCTCTTGGTTAAATGGAATCACAACATATATCACTATAAAAGAGAGATTCTGTTTTATTAGTTTCAGGTGTACAAAACAATGTACTAGTTGGACATTTATACCCCTCAAGAAATGATAACCCCCTCCCCCAATCTACTACCCCTCTGACATCGTATATAGCTGTTACAATTCCACTGACTCTATTCCGTATGCTGTACTCCACATCCTGTGACAATACATACACACACACATATATATACATATACATATATACATATATGTATATATATTGGATTGTTGGAAAAGTCATGA
>NW_017732032.1:269173-324820 GCF_001890085.2 Hipposideros armiger
TCATTTGACAGCTGACAGTTCTAGCTTCATTCTGAAATAAAATTGAGTGATTTGATTGAGTTTTGGAGACTTTACAACAAGTTGAAGATGGAAGACCAAACTGTGCATTTTTGCCATATTAAGAACACACATCAAGCTTGTGAAAAGTTGCATAAAGTTTATGGTGACAATGTTCTACAAGAACACCAGTGCCAACGATGGTTCACAAAATTCCGTGCTGGTGATTTTGATCTCAGCAACATTCCTCTGTCAGGGAGGCCCACTGAGGTTGATGATGACAAAATAAAGGCATTGATCAAGTCAAACCCACGTTACATGACACGAGAGATTGCAGAAACATTGAACATCCATCATTCAAGCGTTCACGACCACCTGAAGAAGCTACGTAAGCAAGCTTGATATTTGGGTTCCGCATGAACTCAAAGAAGTTCATTTGACGGCGCGTATAAACATCTGCAATATGCTCTTTAAATGTGAGAAAAACGATCCTTTTTTGAAGTGACTGATAACTGGTGATGAGAAGTGGATTGTTTACAACAATGTGGTGCGCAAACATTCTTAGTCCCGATGTGATGATTTGTCTCAAATGACATCGAATGCAGACATTCATCAGAGGAAGGTTATGCTCTCAGTGGGGTGGGATTTTAAAGGTGTCATGTTTTTTGAGCTCCTACCAAGGAACCAAACAATCAATTCGAATGTTTACTATCGGCAATCGGACAGTTTGAACGAATCCATCATCCAGAAACATCCAGAGCTTGTTAATTGTAAAGGAGCTGTGTTCCATCGCGACAACGCGAGACCACACACAAGTTTGATCAACCATCAAAAGTCATTGGAGCTTGGATGGGATGTGTTGCCACACCCACCATACTCACCTGACCTTATGCTGTCAGACTTCTACTTGTTTCGCTCTCTTCAAAACTCCTTGCGTGGTATAACATTCAATTCAGATGAGCCTGTCAATCAGCACCTTGTCCAGTTTTTCACAAATAAAATCAGGTTCTTCTATGAATGAGGAATTATGAAGCTCACTGAAAGATGGCAAAAGGTTATTGAACAAAATGGGCAATATATCATTGATTGATCTTTGTTCTTTACATAAATGACTCTTGAAAAACACAGACAAAATACATCATGACTTTTCTGACAACCATATATATATATATATATATATATATATATATATATATATATATATATAACATTATTATTCAGCTTCAGCTTCAGGTGTACAGCACAACAGTCAGGCATCTACACAGTCCATGAAGTGGTCTCCCTAATAAGACAAGTGCCCATCTGACACCCTACAAAATCTTTACAATACTATTGATTATAGTCCCCAAACTGTATTTCCTATCCCTGTGGCTTATATATGAAAGAGAGGTTCTATTTCCCCCAACTGACAAGGAAATTAAAAAACAAAAAAGCTTTGTTGATCTGATTACAAATGTTGTATCTTAATCGGTCCATGTGAAAAATATTGGGTTGTCGGAAATGTCACGACGTATTTTTTCTGTGTTTTTCGTTGCAAAAACGCGTCATGACTTTTCCAACAACCCAATAGCATCTCTGGCAAAGTGGTCCTCTGTATGGAATGAATTTGATTATTAGCTGTTGCACACAAGTCATAATTTCCTGCTACTATTAATTAACAATTCCTCTTAAACTCCTTGCAACCACTTATCTATCAAACATTCCAACCTCCTACACAAAAGTCACTGAAATTTCCCTCCAAATTACCCACCAAAGAAAACACAGAGGATACTCAGAATCTATGACACAAGTAGGGAAATGCAGTGGGAAATCTGGTGGGATTTATTAATAAAAATTCAAACCATACAGGTATTTTTTGTATACCCTATATATTAAAAGTCTTAAAATTTTTGCTTACCTCTCACCTGGTGATTCCATAAAATAGATTATACTCATTACACCATTAACTTGGAGGCCTACTGTAGCATCTGTTTTGGAAATAGATACTAAGTAAATTGTTTTTAAAGGCAAGTCTACTCACATCAACCGTTGACCCTACATTTTGGTGGGCATGAATTGTGATGGGACCCATGGTAAAGACAAGAGGGTGTGAAGGGTAACATTGTACCCCCCCCTCCCCAGGAGAAACTATCTCAGTAATCTTACTGGCAATAAGTATGTGCTGTCAGCATCCTATAGGAGTGAACAGCGTGTTATTTGTTCTTGACTGGTTTTACAGAAAGTGGAAGTTCCCTGACACAGATTCATTCAGGAATGAGTAAATAGCACCAGTGACACTAAAAGATGCGGGGGTCAATATAGCTTAGAAAAGAATTAAAGGGGAAAAGGGAATGACACCACATTTTGGAGGCAACTGCAGCAAGAATAAAGGCTTAATTTGTGCTGCCTGCCCTTCCTCTGCTCTATGGCAGTATCTGCTTTCAGTGTCCCACAAAGGGTCATCGCCCATATTCCCAAAGATTCACTCTTCACTAAAAAGCCCAAATGACTCAGGATCTGATGGACTGTAGAAATCTGACCTCTTTGTGACACTACTAAATTAACCAACAATTGAATGAAGGAGGTGTACATGCTTTCTCAGTAGCATAGCATTGGTTTCATTTAATTACATATGATAGTCATTGAGTATCTGCTCAATAGGCAGCTATGAGAGAAACAGCCTACGGGGGAACCCGTACCTAGACAGAAAAAGAAGATATGCACATCAATACCAGCATCCAAGAGAGTCACGCATGTCTGCAATGCCTTCCACCCACTTCTGCATTCCACTACTCCCAAGACATCTACTCTGTGTAGGTAATTCGGAAGCATGGTGGAAATTGGTTGTAATTTAACCACAGCCCTCAAATCCCATTTCCATTCACTGTATTAGGATGAATTAGATTGCAAGTAACTGAAAAACCAACTCCAAATAGCTTAAACAATTCTCATTTGTTTATGTAATTGGCTTATGTAATTTGAAAGCCCAGTGTTAGAGTTAACAGATTTCAGGGCAGGTTTGATTCAGTAATTCAACAGTGAAATTGAAGTCCTAGGTTCTTTCCTCCATGTGTCGACTTTATCCTGTTTATTCTGGTCTCAAAATAGAGCTACATCCTCTTCAAGTTAGGGAGAGAGTCAATCTAGCTCTAAAGAGTCTGGAAGCTTCTCACACAGGAATGCCTAGCACTGTGTCACAAATCCCTCCATGAACCAATGGCTATGCCAAGGAATGGGGTTACTCTGAGGAGCTCAGGCCTAAGTGACAGATCTTACCCCTAGTGCCAAGGGTAGTCAGTTTCCCCAAAAACAATTGGGGGAATGGAACCAAAACTCTCAAGGATGAGGAAAAGCTACACAGAAATACACTTGTGGTTACTAGGCTGGAGAAGCAAGACCACAGAGGAGCACTCTTCCCCTACAAGGAGAAGCCACCATCCACACTCCATTCTTCCTCATACCACAAACATCAAGGGAGCCCAGACTAGGTATTTTGTGTTTTGAAAGGTAAGAAATAGGTGAGGGCATGGCACATATAGACCTGAGTTCAGAAATATTCCTTTCCTGTTTAACAAAATGAGCCACTTTCTAAAGCTGGGTGATTTTAGCCAATAGTGGGCCACAGGCTAGATCAGGGATTGGCAAACTTTTGAGATGGAAGAGCCAATCCTGTCCCTCACAACAATTTAAAAATTACTCAATAGCCATAAAAAATGAAATCACCATTATGTGAATAATATCCTTTTGAAAATTTATAAATGAAACTATGATAGCTATATTTTCATTTTCAATTTTACTTCAGAGCCACAGGTACATGCCCAAAGAGCCGTATGTCACTCGCGAGCCACAGGTTGCCGACCCCTGGGCTAGACGGTGTCAGCCGGGGCTGTGACTACAACAGGACTATGATTGCCACATCCAGCGCACCTGAAAATTTGGGGAACATGCATACACAGAAAGGAGCTGCCCAGTAGAATGGCTGTCAACGGACTCAAGAACATAGGACAGCTCTATCCCATAGTCAAGGATAAAGGAGAGCAGCCTTGAGAAGTAACTCCCCAAACACACTGCTTGTCTGGGAGCCCACCCCTTGCACCCATGGCCATCATCTACTCTCCACTTCCCTGCCATGCTCACCTCTTCCTTCTCCTTAGGCTTCACCTCTCAGCAGCGAGGAGAACAAGAGCACCCACATCAATAGAGTGAGCATCATCCTATGACTTGTGTGCCCTCTCATCAGGTATGGCCCCATTTTAGATATTTTAATCCTTGTACTTATTTTTCAAGCAAAAACTGGAGGAACTACATGTGTCTCTTTTCATCAATAGATGAAGTGGCTGAGGATCAAGAAGCTATAAAACCAGTCATAAGAGGATCTTATTGGCAAGAAGGGTAAAGCCAGCCCCTCTCATGGTTTCTGCCCCCTCACTGTCATTTCTCCAATGACCACAATGCATACCAGGCTTTGCTTCTGAAATACTTCCCTCTGAAAGGAGTTAAGCCATAATTTATCACTGAAACTCCATGCCCTACCACTGGAAAAACTACTCAAGTAGCATGTCCTAGAGCAATGAGTGGATCACCAACAGTATCTCTCTATATAGAAGCCAACGTGTAACAAGGCCATAAAAGATTACTTCCTTGAGGGGATTTTTTTCTATGTTCTCTTGTCTGTGTCACCCCAGATCCCTGCTTGCCTTTCAAGCTTGACAAATGGAGGGGCTCGTGGTCAGAACAGTGATTTACTATCATCAAAATTTAATAGCACTCAGTTAATTTATGGGAAACAAGTTTCATGAAATGCTGAAGTCTGCCTGAATTATTCACCTCTGTAACAGAGATGTGCTTAGCAGCTAACGGGTGATTTTGGCTTTGGCTGCATTACAGCAGGCTACCCTGACATTATGTATTCCACCAAAGCAGTGAAAGCTAATTCAAGAAGGATCTGCACCATGGAAGTCTCACATGCTGTGTATTTGTTAGGTCCCACTCAGACTTATTTATCGTTTCTGGTGTTTGAGGAAACACTTTTTACATTAAGAACTATAATTCTACAGATTACAATTGAGCATATGTTTAAAGAGACAACAGCACAAGTCATGTTTACATGTACACTAAGTGATACAATCGTAAAATACATCTGGCCAATATTGAGGACAGTGATTCTCAAACTTACAAAGCTATGGCACTCTTTTGTTTGTTTACTTTCCAATGGCTCCATATTCTGCCCCAGAGTGGCTTATTTTTTTTAACTATATCAAACTTTATTTTGTTTTTTAGAATTCCAAGACAATCTGCAAGGTCACTGAAAGACAGCTCCAGGATTATAATAAAATCTGAGAAACAATGATTCAGAGTTTCAAGAATCAAACAGTCCAACATAGGGAATAGAGTCAATGGAATTGTAACAGCTATATATGATGTCGGAGGGGTAGTAGATTGGGGGAGAGGGGTTATCACTTTGTGAGGGGTGTAAATGTCTATTACATTGTTTTGTACACCTGAAACTGATTTTTTAAAAAGAATTAAACAATACAAATTTAAACTAAGCCAACATTCTTTAGGTTTCCATGGCTAAAAATACAGTTTGCCTCTTTTTAACAGCATTTTTGTTACAAGTCACCTAGGTTTAGCAAGAATCTGGATCATTGGGCTTCACAAACTTTGGCACAAGAATCACCTGTAGGGTTTGTTAAAACACAGATAAGCAGGCTTCATTCCCAGAGATTCTTCAGTAGGTCTGGGGTACAGTACAATAATTTGCATCTCTAATAGGCTTCCATTTGATGCTCATGCTGCTAGCGCATATATCACAGACTTGAAAGGATTTTTCACAAACCTGAGGTCTACATTCTGTGACAAGACACAGCCCCAAACGCCTTACCTTTACTCATGGTGTATAATAAGGACCAAAACTGCAACTGCAATATTTGGTATCATTGTCATGAGAACTACAGGGATGCACCTAGAGACAATGACCGTATCCACTGAAGATGTGGAAACAATGGCCAAACAAAAATCAGGTTCCAGAATCAGCCATTTATGTTAATGCCATCACCCCAGGGATCAGGTGACCATTTGGTTCTGGTTGATTTTGACTACCTACTTCCTGCCTCCAATTCACAAACACCTATTCTTTAAATTGGGGCAGGAAACTCTGTGGACACAAGAATATTACCTGGGAATGTGAATGGTCCCTAGGAAGAAGTAAACAAACGTAGACAATAATGCAAGTAATGTAAAGCCACCTGGTTGCAGAGTGAAAAATTCCACCAGCTGTGTGTTCACTCTCCAAGATGCTGAATACACAGATTAACTTTTTTTCTGTACCAGAGTTCCACTAAATTAACTGATTAGCAGGGGTGGGGAGGTAATGAGGACAGAAGACATTAGCTTGATTAAAATAAGCAGTTGTTGAGTTTTTGTTGACAAGTTAGGAGGAAGGAAACAAACGTTTTTCAGCACCTCCGAGTACGAGCCCTGCCTTCATTCTATAAGCAGTTCAGCCCAGAAGTTGGTATATTTATTATATTTCCCCATTTGCTATAAGGAAATTAAGGTCCAGAAAGCTTAAGTAACATGCCCAAGGTCATTACGCTAAGCTGCAGATATGGGTTTCAACAAAAGCATGTTTTTCTTTACACACAGTAGTGTTGCTGATGCAGGTTCTCTTGCTACTAATAACTAACATTTACTGAGTGCTTTCCTAGCATTTGATATATATTGTCTTCCAATGCTCACAACAACCCCTTAGACTTGAGCATTAGGACTCTTAAGTTTAACAGTGATTAAAGAGAGAGGGGATTCATCTTGGAAGACTTTTTCAAGAGGTAAATTTTTGGCCACGTTGTGAGAAACTCCAAAGACACGGTGGGATAGGGCAAGTCCTAAAGGCAGAGGAGTGAGTTCATCACATTTGGAGGAATATTGAGAAGGTAAGGACACCATGGTTATAGAGGAAAGACAATTATGTGAGACATCTTGGCTTTGTCAGAAGGGTACAAAGTAAACAAGAATACATTATTTCAGCATCTGAGTAGGAAATATTTTAAGACTATCAACTCTCCCAAGAAATGAAACATTTTGCATCCATTCCACTGAGGTGTAGCTAGTTTCTATATTGTAAAGTTACTTTTCAATACACACAATAGCTCATTGAGAAAGACATCATTAAACTTGTCTTTCTAGAAACTCTTTCTTTGCCCTAAGGGGCCACTTAGATGAGTCTGCATATGTTATGATTATGTTATACTCTGTGTAGGACTTAACAAATGCAGACACAGTAAATGATCAAAGCTGCAAAGCAATTTGTCAGAAAGAGCATCAGGTGTCACTGTCTGTCTTTGGGCCCTGTGCTTTGACTGTTGAGAAGCAATGATTTCTGATTCCCTTAAGTCATTTTACTCCATTGTTTTCCATCAGTTCCCAATTTATACCTCAGAAACATGGTCTCTAATTCATTTGGGTCCTCATGAGGCAATTATCTTCTCCCTTCACCTGTGATATTTGCAGCCCCTCATCTGGAATGTCCAGCTTCGGGAAGCTGGAGTCTTGATTACCATAGTCCCAAGATGTTGGAACAGAAAATCAACACTCAATATGGCAGAAGAAAGCATAAAATCATTATGAAAATACATACTTATGAAATAGAACTAGGATGGATATGGCAGGTCAAACACCTTGGGGGAACTATCTTGTTTAATGATAAACCATTAACACCAGAATTTGGCCCTACTTCCAGTTTCACTCACAGTCCTTCCCCCGTGCTAATTAATTCACCTTGTTTTCTTCTGCACAACCTAATTTGGCTTGCCCTGAAATTAGCCTTTGCCCTTGAGAAAGCACATATAGACTTTTGGCTGGGGCAAAATTTGCCTTCCTTCCAGGATCCCTTACCATAATCTAATCTGCTCTCTTGACACCTTGTCTCTATCTCTCAGCCTGTCCATTCCCCATTCCTTGACTGCTACCCTAAGTCATTTTCTAGATTTTCTTTACTTTTTTGGTAAGAACACTTTATATTTAAAGTCCTGTGTTTCCATTATTTTGCCTTCTTAGTCATGTTTTTTATTCTCTTTTCAAAGACCTCTTATGTGGTTATTGGTCTATTCAGGTTTTCTTTTCCTTAACCTTTTTATGCCATTTTTCTAACCCAATTCTGATCATATTACATAAGTTACTCTGAATTTGACTTTTTTCACTCAGAAAGACAACCTAAACATTTTGTCATCACGATAGTTTTTAAATATGCCCACAAATTCTTTGATGCTCTTTCGTTCAAAGGGTAGAGCCTAACCACCCCTCTCTCTAGACTGTTGGCTGTATTTAATGACTTGCTCCCAAGATATAGACTTTGGCAACAAAGTCTATGAGTCTTTCATGAGACTAGGTCATAAAAGACACTGTGCCTTTATCTTTGCTCATTCTTTCACATCACTTGCTCTGGAGGATGCCATGTCACGAGGACACTCAAACAGCTCAATGAAGAAGTCTTCTGACAACAACCAGCACTAACTTGCCAGGCATACAAGTGAGCTCCCTTGGAAGTGTGTCCTCCTGCACCTTTCCGGTCTTCAGATGACTGTAGCCTAGGTCAACATCTTGACTTCATCCTCAGGAGAGACCCCAAGTCAGAACCACCCAGCTAAGCTGCTGCCAGATTTGACCCACAGAAACTGAGTTCTATAATAAGTGTGTACTGTTTTACGCCATTAAGTTTTGGAGCCATTTGTTATGCAGCAGTAGATAATATGTTTTCTATGTACATGTATGTGCATATCCATATCTATTTTGACAGGAAGTGATCTATTTTGACATGTGTAATGTCAACAACATGAAAAAGTTAAAGTCTCAGTGTTTTCTTAATACCTTTAGTTTCTTCTTCAAATCAAAATACTAAGAGGGTAATTTCCTAGCTCTTATAAAATGCTGGCTTAGATATTCAAAAGTGTCTTTCTTCCCATGCTACACTTAAAATGCAAAGAAAATTACAGTCTTTGTATCTGCAAGGAGGAAAAATTAAAACACAGTGAAAAATAATTTCTCTTTTAAAATATTTTTGTCATGTTATGATCAGAGAAATGATCTATTATTTCTATTCTCTTTCAAGAGCTGAGGACATATATGGCTTTTTGATAATTACATTGTAATTTTGACTCATTCCATTTATCCTAAGGAAGAGAAAGTATGAACCATGTATATAAGGCACTTCTAGAATTGCTGTAGAAACACATCTACAACATGAGCTACTGGGAAAAAAACATGATTCATTCATACAATCATCAAATATCTTTGAATACATACTTATATGATAGGCATAGGGTACAGTTGTGAACATGGCAGACATCTTAGTGCCATCACAAAGCTTACAACCCAGCATGATATGCAAACAAGTAAACAGGTTATTAAAATACGGAGTGTTGAGTATTATAATGTGGCTGGAGCAGAACACTATGAGAAGTACACAGAGGATGCAACTTTTCCAGGCATGACAATGAGGTAAGGCTTTCTAGATGAAATGACCTTTAAACTGAGGTAAATGCAGTAATATGTTGGGAAAACGGCTTTCCGGGACAAAAACAAAAGCCCTGATTTGTAGTGTTTGCCAATTCTTATAGTATAAATACTCCCATCATGGCCAATTTTAAACTACTAATGTGAAGCCACTGACCATGGAGCTGGGAAAAGAAGGTACACAAGAAAAGCTCTCACAAACTCGTACAAGCCAGCTCCAGCAAACCACTGGAAATGCTTCATTAATTGTTTTATCCTCTCTCCCTTATCCCTCCACCACAGCCTGTGTTTAGGCATGTATCATACTTTATCTAGATTACTATAATAAACCCTAATTGACCAACCATGGCTGACTCCTGGCCCTTCTCCTAACCTCCTAACCCAGCTGGACTGCAATCATGCCTCTTCTGTGCATAAAACTTGGAGTGACTCTCCATCTTAGTCTGTTTGGCCTGCCAGAACAAAATACCATAGATTGGGTGGCTTACAAACACCAGAAACTGATTTCTCACAGTCCTGGAAGGTGGAAGTCTGAGATTGGGGTGCCAGCATGGTTGGGTCCTGTGGAGGCCCTGTTCCAGTTTGCAGACTGCTGACTTCTCACTGTGTCCTCAAGTCATGGAAGGGGGCCAGGGATCTCTCTGGGGTCTCTTTACAAAGGAACTAACCTTAAGGGCTCTGCCCTCATTACCTAATGGCCTCCCATAGGCTCCACCTCCTAATACCACCACTTTGGGCATTAGGTCCTCAACATATGAATTTTGTGGGCACACAAACATTCAGACCATAGTACTCACCAATGTATATAAAATCAACATTTCTTGGCATTGCATATAAGAGTCTTCATGGTCTGGCCTTGCCTGCCTAGTCAACCTCAACTCCCATCACCTCTTCCTACGTCTGCTATGTACTAGGCATGCTGAACAGTCATCACTGACCTATTAGTCCTGGAACACACCATCTGTTCTCCCCACTCCATCAAGGATAATAATATAAGCTAATATATTAGCTTATATTATTGTGTACTAACTAAATGCCAGGGAAGGTGCTAAGCACTAGAAACACAAATATAAATAGGATGCAATCTCTGAACTCAGTAATAGTGAGATGGGCAGACAGACCTGTAAATTCTTTATTATAATGGTTTGAGATGAACACAGTACTTACAGGGATGGATACAATACATAATCAGGAGCAGTCAATATTAACCAAACCCTATAATAGAGCCTGGAATGTGGCAGGTGTTCTATCTGTTAAACACATGAATTAGTGACATAATGCCAGATCAGGGTACCATTTGATTAACATAGTACATAAGAGAATTAGTATAAGCTTTCAGAGAAGGGAGAGCTCACTGCTTATTGGAGAGAAGACCAAAAATACATTTTTATAAGGTGATTTATAAAGAAATGAGCCCTGAAATACATCTCTAGGAGCCTACTGAGCCTCTAGGTCTTCAAAGCTTTGCAGATTTATGCAATGAGCTATGGCTTTCAATGGTTTCTAATGCTGGCTGACCATGAGAATCACACTTAATGTTTAAAATGACAGATCCAGAGATGCCTAGAGGGGTGGAACGGTGAGGGGAAGGAGGACTTGAACATGGCGGCTGTGGTACTGGCAGTGGCTACGGTGATGGCCTGGCCCAGGGCAGGCAGAGTGAAAGGTGCCATTTGCTCTCCCTAGGGGCCATCAGGAGCTCAGCGGGGACCAAGCTTGGGAGGGCACCAGCACCAGCACTTTCTGGCTTCTGGGATGGTGGCGGCAGCAGAATGCAGGTTCTAAATGGCTTCTAAGAAGTTGGGTGCAGATTTTCACGGGACTTTCACTTACCTTGATGATGTCTCATTTAAGACAGGAGACAAATTCAAAATGCCAGCTACAGTTGATCTACCTATTGGTTTCTCCTCGCCTGACTGTTTGCAGGTCATCAGAGAAGTAGAGTATGACTTCTCCTTGGAAAAGAAAACCATCGAGTGGGCTGAAGATATTAGGAAAATCCAAGAAGCCCAGCAGGAAGCAGAGTGCAAGGCTGAGGAAGCAGAAGCTAAAGTGAATTCTAAGAGTGGCCCAGAGGGCGAGAGCAACATGAGCGTCTGCCAAGACTCACAGTACAGCCGCAATGCCACCTCCTATTAACCCCATCCTTGCCAGCTCACAGCACAACTGCCTCCTCACCCCGACTCGAGTCGGCAGCAGTGCCACAAAACAGAAATTTCTCAGCCCACCTCACACAAAGGCAGATTTCAATCCTGCTGACTTTGAGTGTGAAGGACCCATTTGATAATCTGGAGTTAAAAACTGTTGATGAGAAGAAATAGCTGAGAAACATTCTGGTAGGAACCACTGGACCCATTATGGCTCAGTTATTGGACAGTAACTTGCCTAGAGGCAGCTCTGCGTCTGTGTTACAGGATGAAGAGGTCCTGGCATCCCTGGAGTGGGCAGCACTAGATTACAAACCTCTTCACAAACCCAGTGGCTTTATAACCTTACCACAGTTGGGCAACTGTGAAAAGATGTCGCTGTCTTGCAAAGTGTCCCTTCCCCCCATCCCTGCAGTAAGCAATATCAAATCCCTGTTGTTCCCCAAACTTGACTCTGATGACAGCCATCAGAAGACAGCCAAGCTGGCAAGGACTTCTCATACCACATCCTGTCTCTGCAATGGCATGTTCTGGAATTTCCTAAAGCCTTCTAACCAAAGCAGTGCCAGTAAGCTCAATGGGCATCACACTCTTGGGCTTTCAGCTTTGAACTTGGACAGTGGCACAGAGATACCAACCGCTTCTGATATGATCTCCCAGATGCCTTCCCTCTCTGTCTTCTCTATGTGCACAGAAGAATCATCACCTTCCAAATACAGGCCCCATGGTCACAATTCTTAATTTCTCAATGTCACAAGTGCCCAACACTCCCAGCTGTCCCCAGGCTTATTCTGAACTGCAGATGCTCTCCCCCAGTGGGGGGCAGTGTGTGGAGACAGAGGTCAACATGGGCTACTCATACGAGTGTGTCCTGAGAGCCATGAAGAAGGAAGGAGAGAATATTGAGCACATTCTCGACTCTCTCTTTGCACAAGGACAGCACTGTGAGAAGGGCTTCAACCCTCTTTTAGTGGAAGAGGCTCTGGAAATGCACCAGTGTTCAGTGGAAATGGTGATGGAGTTTCTTCAGTTAATGAGCAAATTTAAGGCAATGGGCTTTGAACCAAAAGACATTAAGGAAGTTGTGCTATTGCACATCAATGAGCAGGATGATGCTTTGGAAGACTTCACGGCTCGGGCGGGAGCCAGCTGAGACAAGGCCCTGCCTAAGCCCTGCCACGGAACCACCCCTGCAGGTGACCCTGAGGAGCCCCTCTGTGGGGAAGGAGAAGGGGCACACTTCTGGGTTTTCTTTTGGGGGTGGAAGTGCAGCTGTGGAGACTGTGCTTGACGGTCTCTATGAGCCTAGGTCCTGAGCTGGGGAGAAAATGAAAAAGGCTCGGGCATGTGAATGCCCCCAGAACTGTCCTGGCTCCTTCCATATTAAATGTATTTGTATTCTGAGAAGTGTCCTTCCCACCTTGGCCCTCCAGACACTCCTCTGTTTTTTCTGGGGTCGGTATGTCCTCAGCTGAAACGCGGCCAAGCTGCCAAAAGGAGTAAGGGAGAAGGTGGGAGGGCCAGACTAGTGCTGCTCTGGGCGAGATGCTTCCCTCGCCTGCACTGGTGGACTGAACTCTAATCCAGGTTGAGTGCAGTTGAAAGGTTCTTCCAGGGTTTTTTTCCCCCTGTTAATAAAGTCTCTTAATGTTACACTGGCTCTGCAATGTCTCTGAGGTACAAAGAATGCCCTTCCCCAAAGGGGCCCTGAGCTTGCCTCTTCTGCCAGGCAGTTGCCATGCTTCCCTGTCCCAGCCTGTTTCTTTTGGCTCGGTTTGGACCACAGTCCTCTGCTATCAAGATTTTAGAACCCCCTGCTCTAGGAAACAGTTGTCCAATTTAGAAATCATTGGCCCTTCCCAGCACATCAAGGTGGGCTGCCCAGCACTGACTCCACCTCAGTTCTCGTTGGAGAAGAACCTTTCCCTCCCGCCCCCTGCTCTAGGATGACACAATGAATAACACCTATCACAGAAACCAGTCTCTTTGGTTTGTTTTGTATTATATTGTACATCATTAGAGGTCTAATGACAAAGGATATACAGTCTTGATGAATCTAAATTTACTAACTATTTTTGACTCTTCAGAGAGAACTACTAAGAAAAATCTAAAAAGTAAATAAAATGACATATATGCAGCAACCCAGCCAGCTCTCTTAGAGGTACTGCCTAGGCATCTTTATTTCTAAAAATCTTCCCAAAGTTCTGATATGCATCCCTGATTTAGAACCACTGCAGAGATCTTACACCCCCAAGCAAAAAGCAGCACTGTGATTATTTATTGAGAGGAGAAGGGAAGGGAGACAGAGGTACTTGTCAAAGTCAAACCTTTGGGTGACCTCGTTTCTCTAACGGCAGCTACTCCCAGATCTTCCCTGCAGCAGAGGCTAACCTGCTGAAGGCCTCTGCTCCCCAATATTTCGGGTGAGGCTTGCTATCATTACAGTTGCTTTAAATTGAAGTTGGTGTGGGTTATTCATTCGGGACCTCTGAATATGCAAAACAAGGTGTTGTCTAGAGGTCCTTGAGAAGAAGGTCTCCATTATCTGTTTGTTATATTACTATAATACTGTTTAGCACAGTATAAGAAAGAAGTGGAAAAATGGAAGAAGGGAGCAGAGAAGGAAGAATTTAATTACAACCCAGTCAAAAAAAAAAAGCCACTGTCGAGGTGTGTGTACAACAGTCCAATCTGATACGGACAAAGCTATGAGTGTCTCAAAAGGGCTAAAATCATACAGGTTTTTATCCTCCCCATTTTTCTTCTCTGAGAAGACTCTTCAGTCCAAAGATATCTTATCTACCTTAGTTATTTACAGTAATTAAAACAAAGCCCAAGGGATCCAAGGTGACTGTAAATTCTGGTACTTCATGGAAAACAGTTCATTTCAATTTTCAATTTTAGTCAAAATGCAAACCTTCAGTGTCTTTTCACAGTTCAAAGTAATACGCATTCACTATAAAAATAATTAAGCAACATAAAAATGAAAAAAGTTAAACCAAAGTCCCATCCACCTCCAAGCAAAAGCTCTCTGCTAACTATCTGTTGTTAGTGTCACTAAGTTTTATATGCATGCAAACTAAATGTGCTTATTCCATACATACTATTCTGTAGCCTTTTTAAAAAGTACTTAGTAGATTATGGTATTATTCCCATGTCAATGCCTATAATACAGCCTGTCCTTCATTTTATAACCTTTTATTTTTAATAAAAATTGTATAAATTTAAGGTGTACAACATGATGATGTGATATACATATATATAGCGAAGTGATTGCAACAGTCAAGGTAAGTAACATATCTTCTCCTCACATAGTTATCCTTTTTTGTATGTGATGAGAGCACCTGAAATCTATTCTCTCAGCAAATATCCACCTTCAATACAGTATTATTAACTGTAGTCATCATGCCGTCCATTAGATAGATCTCTAGACTTACTCATTCTATTGTATGTAACTGCAACTTTATACCCTTTTACAAAAATCTCCCTTTTTCCCCCATCTCCCCACCCCTGGTAACCACCCTTCTGCTCTCTGCTTCTATGTATACGATTTGTTCTAGATTCCACATATCAGTGAGATCCTGCAGTTTTTTTTTCTATCTAAGTGAAATTTTTCTGTTTCGCTTAGCATAATATCCTGCAGGTTTATCCATGTTGTTGTAAATGGCAGGATCTCCTTTTCTAACACTGAATAATACTGCATTATATTTATATACCATGATTTATCCATTCATCCCTCAGTGGACACTTAGCCTGTCCTTTAAAATAAACACTTATTTTTCTATTGTATAAATGAACATTCGTGTTCATGCCAGTTTTGCTATTATATACAACACTAAAATAGAGCACCCTTTGGATACTCACGTTATTATTTCTTTAGACTAATTACATAGCAGTGAATTCTTGGGTCAAAAATGGTAAATGCATTTTAATGCAAATGTGCCTTCCAGAAAGGTTAGTCAATTTAGACTGCCTCCACAGTGCAGGAAATTGCCTATTTCCTCACATCTTCACCCACTTTGGCTATTAGCAAACTTTTTCATCGTTGACAGTAAGGTAGCTGAAAAAAATATCCATATTGTCATTTTAATTTATACTTCTCTAATTATTGTGAAATTAAGCATCTTCTTTTGTTTATTGGCCTCTATGTGAATTTCTTATTTTGAAAATTGCTTCTTTAAATCCTTGCCCATTTTTCTATTTAAGTGTTTATGTTTTATTAATTTGTAAAATATCTTTACCTAATAAGGATATATTCCTACCCTGTGGCAACTTTGTTACTTGTTTTTTTAAATTTGTTTTAGTGTTGTCTTATCATCATCATCATCATCATCATCATCATTATTTCTGTCTAGTCAAACCAATTCAGTTTTTCTTTAATGTGGTAAAATCTTCCGGCCAAACTAAGAAAATCCCTCACTGTCTCCAAAAATTCAAAGTAATTTTTCTACTGTTCTTCTAATTTTTCTACAGTGTTATTTTCCACATTTAAGTATTTAATCCTTTTGGAGTTTACTTTTCTAATAGTATGAGGAAGAAACCAACTTTTCTTTCTAAATGGATAGTGAAATGTCCCAACACTATTTTATGAACTACCCTTTCATTTTCAGATAGCTGCATGTGTTTAGCTACATTCATCTTCTAGGTAAGTGTTCAACATCTGCAGATTTAGTCTCAGTTACTGCTTTTTTTTTACAGTTTTAAACTTACATTCTTTGGGTTAGAAGAGGCCAGGAGTAAATTTAGTAGATCTATCTATCACCCGCTGAATTCCACAGAGGTAAATGGTCTTATTATATAATCCATTTGTACCAGGTAATGCTCAGTAGAAAAAACACTTACATAGTCTACTCGATTGCTTTTCAAACTGCTCTGAAAATATACCAGACACATGCTACCGAGTAATGTAAAATAAATTACACTGATAGCGGATACAACTGCAACACCGAACTAGCTTAAAATCAGACATTCTACCTTTAAAAAAAGCCTAATAGTTTCCTTTACTTACTTTTCTAGAGAAGCCTTCTCATTCTCTAGTATGAGACATTTTAAAGCAAGATTTGATCAAAGCTAATGGCAGGATTCCACCTTTGTTCCATTTGTGACAACATGGATAGAGATTGAAGATATTCTACTAAATGAAATATGTCAGATGGAAGAAGACAAATACCTCTCATATGTGGAATATTAAAAACAAAACAAACAAACTCATAGAGGCAGACAACAGACTGGTGGTTATCAACAGGGAAGAGGGGTGAAGGGAGGGCAAAATGGGTAGAGGGTCAACTGTATGGTGCTGGATGGAAACTAGACTTTTGGTAGTGAGCGCAATGTAGTATATACAGATGTTGAATTATATATAATGTTGCACACCTAAAACTTATAATGGTATAAAGCAATGTTACCTCAATAAAAACAAATAACATTTAATCAAAGGAAGTGTCAAACATCGAATTTGTTAATAAGTTTTACTTAAAAATGAGTTTCACCCTTTAAAAGTCTGGGACATACAATTTCAGTCCACTATTTCAGTTATCTATTACTCTACAACAAATTACCCAAAAATTTAGCAGTCTAAAACAGAAACCTTTTTCTTAATGTCTCAAAATTTTGTGGGTCAGAAACTCAAGCAGGGCTCAGCAGGGCAAGTCTTTTGCTCCATGTGGTGTCAAACTAGGTCACATGGTAAAAATTCAATTGGTAAACCGGCTGGTCTAAAAATTCCAAGATACCTTCACTCACATATCTGGTACCTTGGCAGAGAGAGAGATCCCTTGAATGCTGAGTTCAGCTGGAACTGTCAACCAGAGTGCCCACATGCAGCCTTTCTAGCCTGGTGGTCTCAGGGTAGCTGGATTTCATACATGGTGACTCAGAGCTCACCAAGAGGCAGAAAGTGGAAACTGCCAAGCTTGTAAAGAGTGGGACCGAAACTGGCACAGCATCACTGCTACCATATTCTATCGGTCAATCAGTCATAGAACTGTCCAGATTCAAGGGTCACAGGTCTCAAATCTTGAATGAAAAAGGTTCAAAGAATCTAGAGACATCTTGAATCTACCACATACACTTCCTTCTGAATAGGAGCTGTCATATCTCTTGATTTCAAAAAGATGTTAAACTCTTAATAAATAATCTTACCTTACCTACCCTGATTTAAAACTATATTATGAAGCTACAGTAATAAAAAAGTATGATACTGACATAAAAACAGGCATATACACCAATGGAACAGAATAGAGAGCCCAAAAATAAACCCACACATATATGGTCAATTAACTTGACAAGTGCACCAAGAACACACAATGGAAAAAGGAGAGTCTCTTCAATAAATGGTGTTAGGCAAACTGGATATTTCCATGCAAAAGAATGAAACCAGGCCCCTATCTTACACCACTCACAAAAATTAATCCAAAATGCATTGAATACTTAATACAGGACCTGAAATCATAAAACTCAGAGAAGAAAAAATAGGGGGAAAGCTCCTTGACATTGCTCTTGGCAATGATTTCTTGGATAAGACACCGAAACCATAAGCAACAAAAGCTAAAATAAACAAGTGAGGCTACATCAAACTAAAAATCTTCTGCACAGAAAGCAATCTATAAATTGAAAAGGCAACCTATTAAATAGGAGACAATATTTGCAAACCATATATCTGTTAAGGGGTTAATATCCAAAATATATAAAGAACTCATACAATTCAATAGCAAAAAAACAAATAATCCAATTCTTAAATGGGCAATGACCCAAACAGACATTTTTCCAAAAGACGACACACAGATGGCCAACAGGTACATGAAAAGGTTCTCAACATCACTAATCATCAGGGAAATTCGAATCAAAACCACAGTGAGATGTCACCTCACACCTGTCAGAATGGCTGTTATATAAAAGAGATAACAAATGCTGGCAAGGATGTGGAGAAAACAGAACCCTCATACACTATTGGTGGGAATGTTGTAGGTACAGCCACTACAGAAAAGAGTATACAGAAGCCTCAAAAAATTAAAAATAGAACTAACATGATCCAGCAATTCCACTACTGAGTATGTATCCAAAGGAAATGAAATTAGTATCTCGACACAGATCTGCACTCCCATGTTCACTGCAGCATTATTCACAATGGCCAAGATATAGAAACAACCTAAATGTTCTTCTATAGATGAATGGATAAAGAAAATTTGGTACATAATGACACAAAGGAGTATTATTTAGTCATACAAAAGAAGGAAATTCTACCATTTGCAACTACATGGATGTTCCTGGAGGGCATTATGCTAAGTGAAATAGGCCAGACAGATAAACGTAAATACTGTCTGCTATCACTGATACCTGGAATCATCTTTTTAAGTTGGTTTCATAGAAACAATACAATGGTGGTTTCCAGGGGCTGAGGGGTGAGAGAAATGGGGAGATGTAGGTCAAAGGGTACAAACTTTCAGTTATAAGAATAAATTCTGAGGATCTAATGCACAGCATGGTGACTGTAGCTGATAATACAGTATTGTACACTTGAAAGTCACTGAGATTAGATCTTAAGCATTCTCACCACAAAAAACAAAGAAAAAAAGACTAAGTATGTGAGGTGATTGATGCGTTATCTTGATCTTGGTAATCATTCCACAATGTCTGTGTATATCAAATCATCACATTGTACACTTTAAATATAATTAATTTGATTTTTCCCAATAACTTGGAAAAATTATGATAGCAATATATAGTTACCTATATGAAAATAAGTAAAAAATATGAACCATAACTAGCAAAGCTGGAATAACCCCAGTAAAAATAAATAGGTAGGTAGGAAGATAGATAGGTAGAAAGATACAGCATAGACAAATAAAAAAAAAGAGAGAGAGAAGGATGTTCTCTTGGTAGTGAATAACATATCTCCACCATCTCTTTAGTCACAAGTTCTATCCACACATATAGGCAACAGGCAAGTTTTCTCCTCTTTTAAAATTATCCTCATTCAAATTCATAGTCATCCCCAAAGAGTGATCATTCTATCTCTTTCCTTTGCAAAAAAAAAAAAAAAAAGCTTCTTAAAAGAGTAATATGCATTCACTTTCAGCACCTCATCACATTCACTTTTTTTTTCTGCTTTTATCTTTATTATTCCCTCCCATCTTCTTAGTTTGGGCTTGATATGCTTTTCTTTGTTTTTAAAGATTTTTATTGGATAATTGGGGGAAGGGGAACAGACAAGTTGCTGTCCTTTTGTTCTTCAGTCTGGTTGTGGAGGACATTGCTTCACTGGCCCAAGTTGGCACCATCATTGCGCTCTTCCCGGGCGAGGCACATCAGTCGCTGGCTTCTGCATGGCCGCTCACTGCGGCTGCTGGCCGCTCACACTGGCTGCTGGCTACACACGGTAGCCCATGGCAACCCACTGCCACAGGGGCTGCGGCCTACGCCGTCACCGGTGACTCACAGCAGCCCAGCTCCAGGTCGAGCTGTTGTTCAGCATCTTAGCTGTAGAGGGCAGTGTCACTGGCCCTCATATGTGGGATCCGAACCGGGGCCCTCTGGCATCCCAAGCCAGCTCTTAACCAATGCGCCACTCGGCTGGTCCCACATTCACTTTTTGATGATATGGTTTCCATGCCTACCACCCCACAGAAACAGCTCTTGTCTCAACTCTTCTGAGGTCTTACCTGGTTTTCCAGCCTTCCTCTTTAGTCACACAATTTTAGTTGCCTTTCAAAGTGTGCTCTTTACATGCCCCTATCCTGAGTGTTGGTTTCTCTCAGGGCCCTATCCTTGACCCTTGAGAGGACCCTTGTCATTCTTTACGACTGAACCTTTTCTCCTATTATTTAAACATAGCCTGTTTCCCAATATGCATTCTGAAAATGCCAGTGGTTTGCTTCCCCGAGTTCCCTGGAAACCAAGCCATGGTCACAGAATCTAGTCTCTGCTAGCCACAGTTTGAATTGGAAGCTGTGCTAGATATTTCCATGTACCACCCTGAATCAATTGTCCGCCCTTTTCCACCTTGCTCTGTGCCCAAAAAGCTGACCTCTAGATACCACATCTCCTGGGCTTCCTTTGTCAGCTGGCTTCCCGCTGTGTTTGGCCAGTGAGAGACAATGGCAGATCAGAGGGCCAAAGGCGAGTGAAGTTGAGGTATCTTCTCCCTGCTTCTTCCTTGCTGGGATGCAGTCTGGCAATGGCCGTATTCCCATAAGTAAAGCCACAGCCTCTCTCTTATGATGCTAGATCATCCTGGTTCTTGTAATGGCTCCCTTCCTTGCCCTTTCAGACATAGTGGTGGTAAAATCTTCCCCCTGCTGCTAGCTCCTGTGTGTTCTGTCATCCCTTTTTGTACCTTTGAAAAGAGTCCCTTCTCTAAATTCTCTTTGGTGACCCTTCTGAGTGCGCCATCTATTTCCTGTCAGAACCCTGCCTGATATGGAAACTAATAGAAGAAAGCAGGAATCTTGCTAAATCCACCCTAGTGAAAGGTGACTCGTGGTTGGTGAAGTCTGGTACTAGCAGCCACGGGATCTGCATCAGACCAGTCAGCTGGCATGACTTGGAGCATTTATCCTGGCTGTGGAACTTCCATGCTTGGTCCTCCTGCCATCCTGGACATTCGAGTCCAACCAACCAGGGCTCAATTTCAATTTCTGTCACTTGGAACTAAAGCCCTGACAGATATAGCCCTCTTGTTTTCTCTTCACAGATCATAGTTTTACCATTCTCTCATTCTCTCTTTCTCTTTCTCTCTCTCCCCCACCCCCAATCTCTCTCCCTCTCTCTCAAACTCTCCCTCTCTCTCAATCTCTCTCTCCCTTTCTCTCAATCTCTCTCCCTCTCTCCACTGAATTTAATTGAAATCTATGCACTGGTAGTTACCAAATCCTTTTCTCTACTACAAGTTTCCTGAGCTCCAAACTGTTAACTCAGGTACTCACTAGACATCACCATATCACCATTTCAGTGTCACATAAACTCCTTAAATCCAATATTTTATCTCCCACCCTAACCTCTATTCCTCTTCAGCCCCTTAACCTGATACTTGTCCTCATCTGGGTAGATGATAATACTATCTAATTATTTACCCAAATGATAAACCTGCTTATTTTTCTAGACTTCTATTTCCGTCCTTCCCTTCAGTTCCACTACACATGCAAGCAGTCACATATTATTTGTATTTCCTTCTTTCACAGTGACTTCTAACTGGCCAATTGCTAAGGTATAGTCCTCATCATTTCTCATCACCAAAAATGCCCTCTGTTCCCTTTTACTTGTTGCTTTACTCTTCCACCTAAAATTAACATTCCAAAACTCAAATCTAGGGGTTGGGGCAGGTGGGGGTGAGTAGGGCGAAACAGGTGAAGGGATTAAGAAGTACAAATTGGTACTTACAAAATAGTCATGGGATGTAAAGTAAAGCATAGGGAATATAGTCAATAATATTGCAAAAACTATGTATAGTGCCAGGTGGGTACTAGACTAATCGGGGGGATCACTTTGTAAATTATATAAATGTCTAACCACTATGCTGTACACTTAAAACTAATATAAAATAATACTGAATGTCAACTCTAATTGAAAAAATTTTTTTAATCAAAACAAAAATAAATAAATAAAACTCAACTATAAAACCCAGTTGCCTCTACATGAAGTTCAATATCATGGTATGCATGAAAGCAGTGAGGTGCTGGGACAGTATCCACCCCCACAACTTCCCAGAGGAGAAATATGTTTGGTATGCTCAAGAACATAGTAGGGCTGGCCGAGTGGCACATTGGTTAAGAGTTGGCTTGGGAGCGCCAGCTCTGAGCAGCAGGGCCCTGGTTCAGATCCCACATGGGCCAGTGACGCTGTGCCCTCTACAGCTAAGATGGTGAACAACAGCTTGACCTGGAGCTGGGCTGCCGTGAGTCACCGGCGACGGCATAGGTTGCAGTGGGGCTGGCCCGCAGCGGGCGTGCGCTTTCACGAGCTGCCGTGAGTGGCCGTCCAATGGCCGGCAAGCGACTGCCTCACCCTGGAAGAGCGCAAAGATAATACCAACATGGGCCAGTGAAATGACGTCCTCCACAACTCGACTGGAGAACAAAAAGACAGCAACTTGTCTGTTCCCCTCCCCCGATTCCCCAACACTGTTCCCCTCCCCCAATTCCTCAATAAAATCTTTAAAAAAAAGAATATAGTAGGTTTCCAAAAGTACACGAAATCAGTGGTGTTGATAGGTCAGAGTTCTTTCTGTTCTATTACAGTGTGTAAGTCACAGATTTATTCTTCACCAAGATAACAAAACAAAAAGCAAGTAAAATCAATGAGCATGAAAAAAAATTTTTAAATAAAACCCAGTGCCTCCATTCATGTCTGAAACAAAGCTCTCCACAACCTGGTCCTACTCACCTCTCCAGTATCATTTTCTAGAATCATCATCCTAGGCTCCAGCCAGCTCACAAAAGGCTGAAATTTTCTTCACCTCCATGCTATATACCATACAGAGATACTTGGTGTTTCCTCAGTATGAAATATCTACTGCTGAGGTACACAACACCCATTTTTCCTTCAAGACTCATAGGTCTTCTCCTGACCAGCCCCGTCTTACAGTTGGCCCATGTCTGTGCACCCCAGGAATGCCTTTATTATAGCATTTATCACATCCCACTTTAATTTGGGGTTTACTTATCTGTCATTCCCTCCAGACCATGTGATTAAAAGAAGCCACAGTGCCTAAAACCCAGTAAACACTTCATAGATTGTTGTTACATCAATTATATTTCTCAACCCAAATTAAATTATAAAAATGTAAGGTGCCTGCATTAGAGAATGGAATAAAAAGAGCCAAGTTGTAACTGCTGTCTCTGAGGAGGGGCACAGAAAAAGGAGCAGAAGCCAGGTGGAAATACCGAACACTGAATCAAACATGGTAGTAGTTATGGTGAAATTGGGGTCCCTGACTTGCTATAGGAAAAATCATTTGGGAGCAGGAAAAACTTCTTGGAGTCACCTGAAGGAACATCATTCACACAGTCCCTTGTGTAAGGCTGTTCTATGGACACATCTGATTTAGTACTCCAAGGTTCATTTGTATGAGACAGCTCCTCCACACCCAAACAGAAGAAGGGCTGGGCATCATCTGTGTCATCTCCGAACAGAAAGGACAATGATGAATTCCCGCTCCTGGGTTTTTCACTAACTTAGAGGCCTTGTGAGAAATATGGCATGTCTGTGTTTTCACTGGTGTCAAATGGATGACTTCCAGTGACTAATGATGATGCCAACTGGCTCCCAAAAATTTCATATTTTGTGAAAATAATTCAGAGGCATAAAGTCCAAAAGACACCATAAGAATATTTCACCAAAAATAAATTTTCCCAAGGCACTGAGCAATTTTAAATACAGCAGGTTTTTGGTGGTGTTTGTTTTTGTTTGTTTTGTTTCATTTTGGCAAATGTTCCAACTGAATTTAGGTCAAAAATTTTTTATTCATTTATCTATCTAGCTAATCAACAATTATTAAGCAGTTCTTATGTGTCTTGATGGTACGGTACAGTGTAAACTATAGGAATAAATAGATGAATAAGATGCTTTCCCTGCTCTTAATGAATTCATAGTTCAGAGGGGCAAGATATATAAACAATAACAGTATGTAACAAATACAATAGTGACATAGTCAAAGTGTTACGGGGAATTGTTGGGTTGATTTTCTAATATTCAAAATACCAGGTGCTCCTCTCTGGGGGTGTATTATACTTCCCCACCCATTAACTAATAACATAGGATTTCTTGTGGCCAATGAAATATGAGCAGAATTGACATGCTCCATTTCTGAGCTAAGAGCCATTATTCGGTCTCACTATATTTTCTTTTTCCCTATGCCAAGTGATCAGCAATATCCCAGATAAATGCTACTATGCCAGCCTGGGCCCGAGTGAAGAGGACTCCAAAGTCAGGCACAGCTGACTTGAGATGGACATGTAACATCAATGAGAAATAAACTTAAGCCATTTGTTACTGCAGTATAACCTGGCCTACCTTAACTGAAACAACCTATAAGAAGAAATTCATTTGGGGATGGAGTGTGATGCAGACAGGAAATGACATATTGAGTTGGAGGAATAGATAAGGGAACAGGTTTTCAGGGCAGAGGTTCTGGTGTGAGCAAAGACAGGGTGGTGTAGAGGTATTACCTTGTATAGGCAAGTTACCCACCACCCTGGAATGTGAAAACTATGCTAGAATCACATATTAAACACCCATTGGCCATGCCAGGGACTATAAATTTTACCCTACTGCTGCTTAGGAGCCATGAAAAGGTTTTAAGGATTCTAAGTATAAAGTATTAGTTATCTTTTGATGCTTTTATCTGTGATGCTTTAGGCAAGGACTAGCACGGACAGAGATAATGGTATGGTGTCCCAGGACTAGAGCTGGGACAAGGAGGAGAGCAAAGGAACAGGCCAACACTAATGATGCTTGAATCACAGTTTATAGCCAAAATCAGGTTGAAGTCAACTGAAATCAGAAAGAAAACATCTGAAGGGTTGTTTTGCTACCTCAAGGTTAGAACTCCTTAAAATGAAAAGAGGCTAAGTGATACACCCATAGAGTAATGGAGGTAGAAATGGAGCCCACACAGACTTATAGGACACTTGACTCAGCTCCAAAGAGAACAATAGTGGAGGGAAACAATATTAAGTGGCCAGTGCCGTAACATTTCCAGGGAAAAGAGCTTCAGGGCACATGGTGGGCTTTCAAAACACCTTCAGACTTGGCTCTGAATTCAGAGCAGGGGAAGAAAATAAAAACAGGGCAGGGTGAGAAGAGAGCAAAGTGGCTGACAGGCACAGTAAAAAGAGTCTTGCTGTACGCCATGCCTTTACCTCGGTAACAGTTCTCTTTTCTTGTTCTATTTTATTTCTTAATAAAAGCTCAATTTAAAAGAGTCCTTACAACTGCCTGCTTCTCACCAAGTTTTTCCCACTGAATTAATACAGCTTATTGGTTTCTTTTGGTATATTAAACAGTGATTATATATGAAAAACTGAGATTTTTAAAAAAATGTCTACCCATCTTATTTAGGACCCAATGTCTCGGAGAGACAAAGATATTGCAAGCCATCTTAAAAGACATATTACATTGGTTTCCCATGCAATAGCAAGACAGGAATTCAATATGGATGCCCAGAGTCAACCTAGACTATAATGATAATCACATTCAGCCACAAGCTGGTTTCCATGTTTCCTAGAAAAGTGTTTCCTCTTTGGAGCAATACTTACTATGCATCAACTCTGCAATCAGTCTCTTCACATTCTTTTAAATGTGTCACTGGTTGTGTATTGGCCTACCCAACACAATTATGTGTCCTCCCATGAGTTCCTATCACTTCCAACTGACATTGAAGAGAGGGTTTTACAAAGATCTCAATAAAGTTTTGGAAGCTTAAGACTGAAATAAGCAGCTCTTCAGCATAGGGTCTTCAGAGTCAGGGATTTCTCTAAAAAAACACAGGATCCTACAAGACTGAAAAACTTTACCCCATTCTCCTCTCCCTATCTAATTTCTACTCATTTGTCAAGACCCAGGACAACTCCAACCCACTGCTGAGAAGCCTTTTCTGGCATAAACAACTTATAGTTATTGTTCCTTCTCAATAGTACTTGTTTATAGCTTTTTTTTCTGGTACTTACATCATCTTCTCTATGATTCAATGTACAACAGAATCCATAACTCTGTAATGAAAGCTTACTTAGATGTAAAAGTCCTATCTCACAAATGTATTACCAACAACTCTCTCTCTCTCTCTCTCTCTCTCTCTCTCTCTCGCTTGCTCGCTCGCTCGCTCTCGCACTCTCTCTCTCTCACTCTATCTATCTATGTATCTCTCTATCTCTCTATCTCTATCTCTCAATAGAAATCGAGAGATATAGAGTTAGAGATAGATATATTTCTCCATATAGAGAGATGTGATATATCTCTGTTTCTATCTATCTCTACCTCTACATGTTTAGAGAGAGGCACAATAAATAAGCAAACATGAGGGCTACAGAATATGTTTAAGGCATTCAAGAAACTTAAGTAAATTGATAATCTGATCAATTGATTTTCAAGTTCAACTTGAAACTTGGTTACTTTGTTATCCTGCTTAGTGACTTTAAAAGGATCAGTCCTTGGCTTGAAAATAAAGTTCTTTATCTCATTACAAAGATTTAGTTTAAATCACATTTTATTTAGAAATTGCAAATAACATTAATGGAGGATGTGAGATTTTTATGCTTGTTAAAAAGAGAAATGAGTTGGAAAAAAATGACTGAGGAATGCTATTAATAGTCCATGCCATTTACCTAAAGTTGTATTTCTCATAACAAAAAGGAAAATGCCCCTTGCGTCCCTTCAGCTGGGTCCCTGAGGTGCCTGCCAATGGACTCAAAAGGCATTTATCCCAATGAGAACATGCCACCCGCCACTTTTCAATCAGTAGCACTTCTGCAAGAGCCAATCAAGTGCTCAAATCTCCCCAAGGGATTTTCCCTGTATTTTATTTTTTGACTCAGCATTGTAAGCAAGAAGACTGGTTCTGGTGTCTCATCCATTTTAGAAGCTTCTTATAACAGCACTAGCAGAGGCTTTGTAGACAGTATAATTACCCTCAGCAAATTTCCCTCTTCTGCTTAAAAAACAAACAGAACAACTGTCTGACTTAGTTTCTATTTTGCCTTCTGTCTCTTTTACTCTACTAGAAGGTAGTTGTCTCTCTTCACATGGGAGGGAGCACTTCTACATTTCTCCCTTGAGTAAATACAGTCGTAACTCTTCTTGGAGAAAGCTCACCTGAGATGTATCTATTATCTTTTCATACAGGGCCTTTCCACTATGGTATTCCAATGTAAGGAAAAGAGGAATTTACATAGTCCAAAGATATGTTCAAATTTGTATATTGAGCTTTGAATTTGGCCAAACAAAAACCACAGAGGGCAACTGCTTATTTTTTAAGGATGAATGAATCCAGTAACATCTAATGGTTTGAACTATTTTTCCCATGAGTTGGTTTCATTGGAGAAATTTGCTCTGATGTTTTCCCTTTCATCATTAATGTTTCTTACATTATTAATGTAAGAGAAATATAAGCCATGTTAGGGAGGTGACTCACACACATTTCCGAAAAGTCTGAATAATTATGGAGGCCTCTGAGGATGGTGCCAGGTTCCAACTGAGCTCCATAGGTTGTGAGAAACAGGAAATCATACAAGGAACCTTAAGAACTGGAGTTTGTTGTAAGGATACACAGGCACTGGAACTGGAAAGACATTGGGAGCAAAAGGAAATCTGGGGATTGACTGTTATCTCTTCTGTCACAGACCACATGATCTCTTGTTTATGGCTTCTCTGTAGCTCTCTGAATATCAGCTGCCTCAAAATTTGGCCTGCCATGAGGCCCCCAGCTGCTGCTTCTAAATCATGAGACCTCTCTACATACAGATTTCCAGCCTGTTTCTGATACTATGTGCCTCATTTTTTCAGTTCAGATTCCCAAGAGAGGTCATCTAATTCACTAACAAAAGGTGTTCAAGCCAAGCTATGGCTCAGGTACACATTGCATGGTCCCAACAACTATGGTCAAGGAGATGGAATCACCTGAGCTGTGTAAGGATATCCCTCTGTAGGGACAATGAGTGGCCAGTTTCTCTTAAAAGGAGCTTCATGATACAATTTAAAGGCAAATGGCAGAGTAGGAGGCTCCAAGCTCTCATCCCCCCTCCACAGACACATCAAAAAAGAAGCATAAAATATGAAACCAACAGTTTCAGAACTTTGGAAAACAGTCAAAGGTTTAGAGCAATCAAGCAGACACTGAATCAAGAAAAAGGTAACCGAAAACAGTCAGAAAAGTTGGTGACACATGATGCGCCAGAAGTATTAGCAGATAGCTGCTGGCCATTTCCTACCTTCCTGATGGTCCAAGTGAACAGACTGAAATGGTCGTGAAAACAGCAGTTGTGCCCCAACTTGTTAAGCCCCTAGGAGCTACAAAATTGCCAATTGTGACTCCTGCGCTAAGAGCCACAGGAAATATTGTCACTGGAACAGATGTACAGACTCAGGTTGTAATACATGTGGGAGCACTTGCCACCTCTCCTGGCCTGCAAATGAACTCCAAAACTAATATTCAGAAGGCAGCTACGTGGACAGTGTCAAACACCACGGCTGGCCGCCAGGACCACAAACAGCAAGCTGTGAATCATGGATTAGTCCCATTCCTCATTCGCATTCTCTCCAAGCAGAATTTAAGGCACAAAAGGAAGCTTAGTGGGCTGTGACCAACGATACAAGTGCTGCAACAGCTGAACTGTTCGTATACCTTGTTCATTGGGTCATCATAGAACCATGCACAATGTTTTAACTGCAAAAGATACCAAAATTATTCTGGTTATTCCGGATGCCATTTCAAATATTTTTCAGGCTGCTGAGAAACTAGGTGAAACTGAGAAACTTAATATAATAATCGAAGAATGTGGAGGCTTCAACAAATGCGAAGCTCCACAAAACCATGAAAATGAGTCTGTGCACAAAGCTTCATTAAACTCTATTGAGAAGTATTTCTCTGTAGAGGAAAATCAAAATGTTGCACCACAGACCACCTCTGAAGGCTATATGTTCCAATTCAAGATGGCACTCCTGGGACCTTTGGCTTTTCGATTGTACAGCTGTGGCATAAAGTTGTTTGTTGGGTACCATGTTTGGTATAAGTTTGCCTTACTGTTTCTCTTCTAAGAATTCTTTTTAAATGTGGTTTGTTCTTGCAGCACTTTTTACAACAAAACTATACTTGAACAATGCCAAACTATACATACTGTATGAAGTTTCTGTTCTCAATGGGTTTCCTATTTCTACATGGAAATTCATATCTTGCAGTGTCCTATAAATAAAGATTAAATTCCAAAAAAAAGAAATCAACACAAATGACAAACCATTAGAGTGACAAAAAGAGAGAAGATACAAATAACAAAACTAAAAAACGAAAGTGGGGACATTACTACTGACTTTACATAATTCACAAGATTATAAGAGAATATAATAAACAATTGTATGCCAACAAACAAGATAACCTAGATGAAACAGGCAAATTCCTAGAGGCACAAACAAAATCTGTCAAAATTGAATCACAAAGAAATAGAAAATCTGGATAAATCTATAATTAATAAGGAGATTGAATCAGTAATCAAGAACCAACTGACAAAAGTGGACCTGATGGCGTCACTGGAGAATTCTATCAAACTTTTCTAAAGAAATAACACCAATCCTTCTCAAACTACTCAAAAAAATTAAAGACAAGGGAACACTTCCTAACTCATCCTATGAGGCCAACATTACCATGATACTAAAGCCAGACAAAGACACTACAAGAAAATAAAAACACAGACCAGTATCCCTTATGAATATTGACGCAAACATCCTCAAGAAAATACTAGCAAACTAAATTTAGCAGAATATTAAAAGGAGTATACACCATAACTGAGTAAGATTTATTCCTGGAAGGCAAGGATGATTCAAAATACAAAAATCGATCAATGTAATACACCACATTAACAGAATGAAGGAAAAAAATACAAGACCATTTCAGTTGATGAAGAAAAAGCTGAGCCCAGCCAAATTGCTGGTCTACAAAACAGCATAGAAAAATAAATCTAAAACCATATGATGTAAAGTGAAAAACACATATTGCCAAAGAATAGGTATAATATTCAAGTAAGGCTCAAAGCATGGAAACACCACCATACGTTGTTTACACTAAATATTACTGACATTTAATATAATTATTTAAAACAGTCTCAGAAACTAAACACACCAAATATAGCAGAAGTGTGCAATAATGTTTTAGCTCTTTAAAAGCTACATCTGTCTAAGTGCTGAATTGGGTGATGGGATATTGGGTACATTATAACTGTTCTCTCCACTTTAGATTATGTTTGAAATTTTTGATTATACAAAGTTAGTATACCAAACAACTGTTAAAAAACAACTTCTGGGCCGGCCGAGTGGCTCAGCTGGTTAAGAGCTTGCTCAAGAGTACAATCTCTGAGCAACAGATCGCTGGTTCGATTCCCACATGGGCCAGTGAGCTGCACCAGAGCTGAGCTGCCGCTGAACTGCCAAAAGGTGGCAGGATGGTGCAGTTGGTGAGAGCACGTGCCCCTAACAACAAGACTGCCTGTTCAAGATGGTGGGCTACGCCCACCCGCAATTAAATGCACCTTGAGCTGAGGTGCCACCTGGGTGGCTCAAGGAATAGAGAATGTGCTCTTAACAACAAGGCTGCGGTTTGACTCCCACAAGGGATGGTGGCAACTAAGACTGAACTTAGCACCTTGAGCTAGCACCTTGAGCTGAGTGGTTCAGCCATCAGGCAGAAGGATGGTGACTGGACTTGGAGCTGAGCTAGGTATGCCCTCCACAACTAAGATTGAAGGACAACATCTTGGTTGTTCCCCTTCCCCAATTCCCCAATAAAATCTTTAAAAAATTTATTTCTTCAATAATAAATTACCCTTAGCTTACTGTATCTTTTTTACTTTACTATATAAACTATTTTACTTTTTTAACTTTTTAACTCTTATAATAACACTTAAAACACACTGTACAGATGTACAAAAATATTTTCTCTTTATATCCTTATTCTATTAAGGTTTTTCTATTTTCAAAATTTTTAATTTCTTTTCTTTTTTTAAAACTTTTTTGTTAAAAACTAAGACACACACACACACATACACATTAGCCCAGGCCTCCACAGGATCAGGGTCATCAGGATCACTGTCTCCCACCTCCACATCTTGTCCCACCGGAAGGTCTTCAGGGGCAATAACACACAAGGAGCTGTTATCTCCTGTGATGACAATGCCTTCTTCTGGAACACCTCCTGAGGACCTGCCTCAGGCTCTTTCTGAGGTGTCACTCCTTTCAGAAATATGTCCATGGTGGTTTGCTTGGCTTGTTTTTTTTTTCATCATAGATCTGCTTGGAAACAGATAATACACCATGAACATTCCTCTCCACTGTATTAATGAAGACCTTTCAGTGTTGGGGTCCATGTTTTCAAACTTTGTAAGGAGTTTGTTGAGGTCAGCAAAAGCTTCTGTTAAACCCTTCATTGGGAATTTTCTTGGGGGTTCTTCCTTTTCTTCTCATGCAGTTTTCCTTTCTCTAGACTCTTCTTCAGCTATGCATTCCTGTTCCAGTTCCAACAACTCCTCACTAGTCAATTCCTCAGGAACTACCTACAGGAGTAACTCAGTGTCATCCTCATCCCCACCCACGTTAAGGTTGTTTGCCATCTCAACCACAGCCTTGTGATTTTTGCAACCTTTGTACTATGACTTTACAATGGCTATCATCAATAGGCAATAGAAATTTTAGCTCCATTATACTGTTATGGGACCACCATCATATATGCAGTACATCGTTGACCAAAATGTCATTATGACCGTATTGTATTTTAGTGTATTTTTGAAATTTTTTAGAGTAAAAACTGTTTCTATACCAATTATACTATATTATTGGTTTGTTGGAAAAGTCATGATGCATTTTTGCAATGAAAAACATAGAAAAACGCAGGAGACCAGCTCCCACAGGTCCAGGGAAAAAGCCCTTAGGTGGAGACAGCATCAGCGAGGAAAAAAGAAAAACACGCGGAGACACAGGAGCACTTTTTCAGGAAAAGAAGTGTCTCAATTTATTGTTACAGCATGTCCCTTTTTATACTGGACAGTTGACTATTACATCATTGAGCTATTTTTTCCCAGAGATAAACCTTTACCCATCTGCCTTCTACATAGTTTCATTATTTCTTCCTTCCCAAGGTCTAGTCTCCTTAGAAGCTTGTCCTTCCTAGAGACTTACTATCGCATGCTATTTCTGTTACAAGGTACAGCTGTATTTGTTTCATACTAATGACTTAACTTACTTTGTCTTTACCTATGATGGTCAAAGCTGAATTCCAGCCTTGGTGCTGGAAGGATGTTTTATGGCCAATTAGTACTTATCTCAAACACCATAGCTGAGCAGAATCCTGAGACTACAGAGTGCATGTTTTGCTTATTACTAGGAGATTAGGAGACTAAGTGTGACTAAGATTGCTTTTAGTGTATAAAATAGAATTATAGTAATATATAAGAATTACTAGGTTGATTAAGGTAAATAAAACAATTAATATCAGAAGGGGTATTAGGTCTTCATCCTATTAAGGGTGTCTAAATGGGAATCTTCATTCAAGGCACAGCGTTTTTCCCACACGCTGGCCACACACACACCTGACCAGGCCAAGGCCGCCCATCTCCCAAGGGATGGCGGTCACAACCTCTGCCAGCAAGCCGCTTCTCCCCCCACCCCGGGGGGAGAGGGGAGTGGGGAAGCAAATGTTCCCAAAGTGAGACAAAGTATAGCAAGTAGAAACTGCTAACAGGCTGGCAGTTCATTCTGTAACTTTCAAGGTTGTTTGTGAAGGAGGCTTGCAGCAGCACAGTGGAGAATGAGATCTATCTAGCAACCTTCCCACACTGCCCACCCGGGCCTGAGAGCCTGTCAGCTTGTCAGCAGCCAGGCTTAACCCTTACTGCAGACCTCCGGCTCTCCACAGAAAAGGCCAATTATGACTTCTGTAGGCTATATTTTAACCAAATTGTATTGAGATATTAAATAATAATTAGCCCATTCAGATTAAGCTGGTCATTTCCAAACTCAATTCTTTTAAAACTCTAAGACAAAGTGTCCCACACATCCAGCGGCTCCCAGCAGAAAAATACATCATGACTTTTCTGACAACCCAATACATTGTGTTGCATTTATATTATATTATATTATATTATATTATATTATATTAAAGATTTGAAAAAGCTAGAAGCAGGTACAGTTATTCTTTATATTTTCCTCTACTCTTTTCTATAATATATAATTTTTTAATTTTAATGTTGTTTAATTTTAAAAAGGAAAAAATCATTAGAAAGAAATTAATTCTACATCTTCCCCATGTAACCTTTGCCAGTCTCACAAATACCTCTTTAATACCACTCTTTAAAAGCTCATCAGAGGCCTACTATTCCTGCAAAGTAGACTTTTTTGAAAGACTTTTCTCTTAGAAATAAGTCATATGTTCCAGAAAAACCCCAAGAATTCAAGAATTCATTTCCAAACCGAAATGTACAAGATTCAGGAGGCTCCTAAATTTGTTTTCTCTTTGTATTTGCAAAGAGTAGTCATGCCCTTTTAATACAATGCCTTCTTTATCCCCCAAAGAATTCCTGCTGTTTGACATCTCTGTGGAAGCCCCATGGTGCTGTGAAGTAGGGTAAGTAAAATATGCTCCCCTTGGAGGAAAAGTGCTTGTCTATAAGAAGTAATTTACCTGTTGGAGCCAAAACACACCATTTCATTGCCAGAAGACTTCTTTGTTAAGTCAAAAGGTAGGACTGTGAATGAGGACAGATGGAAAGATGGAGAAAGAATTTGCCAAGGTAATGAAGCAGGTAAGATGGTGTAATAGAAAAAGCACCAGACCTAGAGCCAGCCCCACCACATATTAACTGCATAGCCTGGGGTAATCCATTTTAACATTCATACATTTCAGAAAGTTATAGTTGGTTGATATTAGTAGTCTTCAACCCTGGTTGTACGTTAGAATTCCTGGAGAGTTTTTTAAAAATGCCAATGCTCAGGCCCTGCCTCAGTCAAATATCTTTGTCAAAGATAATTGTTTATTTTTTTAAGCTCTTATTGTCTTTATTTTTAATTTTTTAATTATACTTGAAATACAATATTATATTAGTTTCAGGTAAACAACATAGTGATTAGACATTTATGTAACTTATGGTCACCACAATAAATCTACTAACCATCTGTCATCATACAAAGTTATTAGGATATTATTGACTATATTCCCTGTGCTGTATATCACAGTGATTTATTTATTTTATAACTGGAATTTATACCTCTTATTCCCCTTCACTTTTTTCACCCATCCCCTACTACCCTCCCCTCTAACAATAAGCAGTTTGTTCTCTGTATCTATGAGTCTGTTTCTGTTTTATTTTGTTTGTTCATTTATTTTGTTTTTCAGAATCTACATATAAGTGAAATCATATGGCATTTGTCTTTCTCTGACTTATTTCACTTAACATAATACCGTCTAGGTCCATCCGTGTTGTCGCAAATGGCAAGATTTATTCTTTTTGTTGCTGAATAATATTCTATTATATATCACATCTTCTTTATTCATTCATCTATCAGTGGATACCTAGGTTGCTTCCATATCTTGCCTATTGTAAATAATGCTGCAGTGAATACAGGGATGTATTTATCTTTTCAAATTAGTGATTTGGATTTCTTTGGATAAATGCCCAGAAGGGAAATTGCTGGGTCATATGGTAGTTCTTTCTATTTTTAATTTTTTGAGGCACCTCCATACTGTTTTGCATAGTGGCTGCACCAATTTACATTCCCACCAACAGTGCACGAGGGTCCCCATTTCTTCACATCCTTGTCAACATTTGTTATTTGTTTACTTTTTGATAATAGACATTCTGACAGGTGAGCGGTAATATCTCATTTTGGTTTTGATTTGCATTTCCCTGATGATTAGTGATGTGAAGCACCTTTTCATGTGTCTGTTAGCCATGTGTATGTCTTCTTTGGAGAAACGTCTATTCAAGTCCTCTGCCCATTCTTTACTCGGATTGTTTTTTGTTTTTTGTTGCTTGATACTGAGCTTTATGAGTTGCTTATATATTTTAGATATTAACCCCTTATTGGGTATGTCATTTGTGAATATCTTCTCCAATTCAGTAGGTTGTCTTTTTGTTTTGTTGATGGTCTCCTTCGCTATGCAAAAGCTTTTTATTTCATTGCTCTAGGCAAGAACCATTCTTAACACTCCTCAGGTGATTCTAATGTGCAGCCAGGGTTGTTACCTAGTGGTTTCGATTTCTAAGGTCTTCTCCATCTTATCACTCTACCCGGCTATACCTTTAGGAAACTAAGATAGCTACAGTGTTTTCCTTTCTAACATGCTTACCCCATAGCTTCTTCCAGTAATAACCACCTTCTTTTGGAGAACTCATGCCAAGTGGATCTGTGGAGCTGTTGTCTTGCTCATGTTATACTGAGCCTTTTCTTAGTATTGTTATATTAAATACAATATATGTCATTAAAAAGAATCAAGCAATGGTTATTGCTGTGCCCAATAAACACCTGAAAGTCTTGGGGCCACAGGCTGAAGGACCCAAACAAAACACCCTGAAATCACTGTGTTTTCTTTGAATTCAGTAAGAGATACAATCAGTGATCAAATCCTTAAGATTCTATAAAGATCTATTTATGCAATGGCCCACTGTACTAATTCCCTACACTTTATTCCGTTAAAGATCATTTACAGAGCGGGTTTTGGAACCCAGAAAATCTGAACCCAGAGTCTACAAATCTTAACTACAAACCCATATCAGCCCAGAAAAAACAGCAGGGCAATATTTATTTACTTGTCTTGTGATTAATCGATGGGGGGGGAAGGAATACATCTTTCGCAATTGTCACTGGTGAAGCAAAAAAAAAAAATTAGCTAGTCTCCTGAATTTAACATATTACATTTCAAATTACTGTTTTAAAAAAACCATGTTGCCACTTATTTGGATATTCCTTCAACTTAATAAGTAGGGCAAGTTCATGTTTAAGTGACTTAAGTTAATTGTCTCCAGGCTAATTTTGTCTAAAAGGCTTAATCTAATTGCCACCAATTCATCTTCCAAATCCAAACAACTTATTGAGCACCATTGTGACTCAGTTTATCTTTTTCCCTCTGACCAGCTGGGTAAACACTTGAGACAAAAACATAGGAACTACATCAGATGCTTTCATTAGCTTCAGAACTACAATGTTCCTAAGATGGTAAAAACCCAGACCAGAGCTACATTTTTTATTTAAAATAGAAAGTTAACTGAAAAGCACATAAAACTATGCATAACTAGACATTTTTTATTGACTACTCACATCAGAGGAGACTTGAGGGAACTGTTACTTCAGAATTGGTCTATAATACATGATTCTCTAGACACTTTCCCACCTAATCCCTTCCATGTGCATATTAAAACTTTAGAAGAAGAAAGAAAACATTAAAGAAATACTAGTAAAGGAGATCAGAATGTGCCACCCCGAAAGATGCCACTTTGACATAAGGATTATTTTGAACTGAAGACAATTACGAAACAGCAGACACAGGAAAACTATAACATCTGCCCTCCCTCTTTCTACCTAAAAGCAGGGCATAAGTTTTCCCTTGTAAAGGTGACATAAATCTCCATTTGCAAAGGTATTCCCCTGTCCTGTACCAGAAGGAGAAGAAAGATTCTTACCTACATATAACAAATCTTACTAAACAACCCTTATCTACCATACATTTCTCAACTGCCTTGCCACAACGCACCACACCAGAAGCCCAAATCCCCCTTTCCTTTGTCTAGTCACTTCTCACCAATTTGTTGCCCTTTGTTAAGATGTTATATAAGCCCCAAATTATAACCACCCCTTTGAGTTACTCATCGAGTTCTCCCACATATATGCATGTTACACGCATAAATAAACTTTTTTCGTTCTATTAATCTGTAGTTTGTCAGTTTAATTCACAAACCCCATTTACCAATCCTAAGAGGGTAGACAAAAAATTATTCTCCTCTCCTATACTGGATAAAGACAATCACATTGAAGTCAAGACAGAAATGTCCCAAGAGGACCAGAAGAAGGTGGGAGAATATGGAAGGAAAAAAGCTGATACACTTGGTCCCAAAGTTTAGGAAAGAAGATGATGCTTTTTTCAATTACTCCCTCCATCCTAGCCCTCAATTAACTCACCTTACCTAAAATTCTCCCATAACATTCTAGCCAAGTTCAATATGCCTAATAGTTTACATTTTCTGCCTACTGCTATGAAAAGGTATTCCCCCAGGTGAAAACATCAACAAATCTCCTAATATTTTCTTGCCATAATCAGTGAAAATAGAATGTAAGGTTTTCCATGGTTGGAAACTATCCTCACAAAACAAAGAGTTGTTTTTTTTAAAGTTCTTTAAAGACTGTAAAATCAGGGACATAAATAAGCAACGGCTTCAACCTTGAAACACAATGGCATAAATTAAATCAACCTTAAAATTAAATTTAAAAATTAAAAATACTTTCTTTGTATTTTTTAAATTTTCTCCGAACTTTTTTGAAACAAAATTTACATATAACATTGTACTGGTTTAAGGCATACAATGTGATGATTGACATGTATACTCGTATGTTGCGAGACGTTTATCACAATAAGGTTAGTTAACATTTTTCACCTCACACAATTATCATTTTGTTATTTGTTATAGTGAGAACATTTAAGATTTACTCTCATAGCAATTTTCAAGTAGACAATACAGTATTGTCAACTATAATCACCATGCTGTATATTAGATTCATGGAACTTACTCAACTTCTAACTAAAAATTTGAAATTTTTAACCAATATCTCCCCATTTCTCCCACCCTACCCCCTCATAACCATCAATCTACTGTTTCTATGAGTTTGATGATTTTAGATTCCACATATAAGTGAGATCATACAGGGCTAGTCAGAACATGGCCTAGATTATGATTCTTAAGTCCTTTGTGGAAACTGCAGGATTATAAACTACAAAATGAATTTGGAGTTTTGACTTCCGTTTTTATTCTGAAGAATAATACAGTTACAGTGCAGTATTGTGTCACAGACCACTCCCCCAAGGGCTGGTACCAAGTCTGACTTCTTTTTATATTCCTAGCACCTGAAACAATGACTAGCACGTGATAACCCCTCAAAAAATGCTTATAGGTGTTTAACTAATAAGAAATGAAATAACTAACCAATTATTTAATCAAATAGGTATCTAGAAACTGCCTTGAACTTTTTATTTGTCCTGTGTATTGATGAAATTAAAACCATAGCATTGGGGGTATCAGCGATTTTCTGAAGCAGACAACAGTTCCCAGTAGGCAAGGAACATCCAGAATTTCTCCTTCTGACCATCAGTCAGCCATCACAATGCCAGGTGAGTCAGAGACCACGGGAGCAAATGATGACACATTCAAATCACAGCCCAGCTCTAGAAGCATGCAGTTGCTAAGAGTTCCTGGCTGACCTGAGCAAGTCCTCCAGGACCAGGAAGCTAAGGACAGTCCTAGTCCAAGCCTGGCAGACAGTATTCCATCTGTTGGCCTCGTGCTACTTGGAGTACTGCACACATCTCACCAGGATGTGCAATGGGACCCCGATCCCCAGGCCAAGGGCATGGTCCTGCTCAGATGCCCTGTATCTGCTCCTTAGGGCCAGACCCTTTGTGATTCCCAATGTGATCATTAACTGGCCTCTTCCGTTAATCCATGCTATTGGGGTAATAGGAAAAAGTGTTAATGGACACCCAGTAACTTTTCATCTCTACACTTTCCCCGACATGTACATTTAAACTGCTCTCTCTGCTCTTGGTACTGCAAAGAACAGAAGTGTCAGAGACAAGAAGAGCTACAAAAATATTCAGCCTCTTTGCAGCTAGTAACCCTGTTTCTGAGAACTTATAAAAAGGAAATATTTCAATACCAAAAAAAAAGCTGTCAGCAGATTTTCATTGAAGTAGTATATGTAATAGTAAAAATTTGTACATAATCTTAATATTACATAATATGAAAACTATTCTATAATTTATGATACATCAGCTCAGTACACTACTCAAAGTTACTCACAATAATTTTGAAGACTGTCTAAAAAATGGAAATGTACATAGAGTGATAATTTAAAAGCAGAATTCAAAATTGTATCTATGCTCTGCCATCTGTTATAGTATTGTGAATATAAAAATTGGAAAAGAACACGAGATAAGATATTTGATGCTTTAGCAGTGTAGAATTATGAGTATTTTTTTATTCAGAGGATCACCTAATAATGTTAACAGTGAATAGACAACAATATGTAATCTCTAAATCTTAGTGTTACCATAACATCATTTTCTTTGTTAGCATACCAATTAAATACCAAGAAAAAGAAACTGTGAAGAAATTTTGAGATTGCTATTTTTTTTTGTTTGTTTGTTTTTTGTTTTTTTTTTAGCTGAGCCATCCTGCCTGCTGTTGACAGCTCAGCTCGGGCTGGGAATCGAACTGTTATTGCTCAGAGCTCTCGCTCTTGAGCGAGCTCTTAACCAACTGAGCCACTCAGTCGGCCCTTGAGATTGCTATTTTGAAATCCAGTTTCATGTCACAGTTCCTAGAGGTCAAGTACTATGTCATTCAATTTTTAAGTTTCTGTATAATCCAGTAGTGTTTCAGACATATTAAGTGCTCCATAAATATTGTTGAATCAAGAAAAGAAACAGTTCCCACCCCACCCACAAAATAATTTGCAACAAAGTTGTGGAAAACAATCACACTAAAAGAGTTAATCTAAAGGGTCTGAGTTGGATTTTTCCAGCAGCAGATTCAGGTACAGGTAGTTTACTTTGGAGATGATCCCAGGAAGCTTTGGTAAGGGTGACAGGAAGTGAGCCAGGGACGAGAAAGACGCCAATAAAGGGTGCATTACTGAGCAGCTTACTACGGTGGGCAATTGAAGTTCAGTCCTGCTGGGTACCTCTAGGACATACAGTAGAACATGTCCTCAAGAGTCATCCTACGAAAAGGCGAGGAAGCTTTGGAATTTATGCATCAACTTCTCATCATTTTCTGAGGGCTGCTTCTGGCACATTCACTTGCCCTGCACACAGGCTGAGCATAATCCCACCAGAAATACCCCAGAGGTAGGAAAGTGACTGTTCCTAGTGAGATGCCAATTATTTATGTTTACAGGATTCAGCAGTGTGCATTGAGGGGGCTGTACGATAGAGGTGCTGACAGTGTCTGCCTCAGGGGATCTATGATAGATGCCAGATAGGCAGCTCAGACAGAGAGATCAGCCCAGTTGCAGAGAAGGTAGAGCTGGAACCAATCCTTAACAGAAGAGCAGGATGTGAATGGTAATCAGAACCACTGTGTCAGAAGGCTCCTGGGATATGTGAACTTACCAGCACCACACCTAGCCCTTAATGGACGCTCAGAAAATGTTAGTTTTGATCCTCTCCCCAGTCAAGAATATGGAGAGCCTTGAAATTGCTATTCTATGAGTGTCTTAACACTCTTAGTGGCAGAATGGAGGAGGCTGAGTATGAGTTAAGTCCTGGAACTGGGTGTGTCAAGGGGTGCTCAACGGGTGAGAAGTAAAAGGAGCAAGTCTCCTCGAGGTGCCATTATCATCAATTTTGGTGAAACAGAGGAGAAGAAGAAAGCAGGACAAGCAGGAGGAATGGAGATTTGGGGGCTAACTGAGGCCTCAAATCAAATTCCATCAGAAACATGTGGAGAGATCTGTATTAAAGTACCTTGTGTGAATTGTGGTCCCTTTACATGTGACTGGAAAATGACCCTTGCCTACCAAGGATAGAGAATAAAGGAGAGGGGTAGTCTTGGTAGGAGGTGACAACACGATCCTTAGTTTTTCCTGCTCAGGAGCTTGGGAAGTGCATCCTGCCCCTATCCCAGCCACCCACTCACATTTGAACCAACAGTCAGAAGGGGCTTGGTGACCAGTACTAAGGCCATCTTCTCCAAAGCTTTGACAACCCAACAACCAAGGTGAGGATTAGCTCTGCAAGGAGACCCAAATCATGGTCACTTCACAGTGATCAGATCCTATTGCCTCCACAGAAATCCCAGGGTTTATCTTGGGCAGGGAGAGAGGAGATGCAGGCTGCAGTGAGCCAGATTCTAGGGGGAAATACTGAGTAAGGAAGCCGTGAGGGCTTTCATAATAACCAGCTTCCTGAGCCAGAACTAGAAATCAGAACCTTCTGGTTATAGACGCTGCATTGCATATACCCCTGAGAACAGCTGTTGCATCCATTTTTTCCCCTCTTTTTTCTTTTAGTTAAATTTATTGAGGTAATGTTGCTTGACAATATTATATACATTTCAGGTATGCAACATTATCATTTGATATCTGTATACCATATTGCGTGCTCACCGCCCAAAGTAGTTTCCTTCTGTTACCATATATTTGACCCCTTGTCCAATTCACCCTACCCCTATGTTAATTGCATGCATTTTTTATTGTTTTTATTTTCCTTTGTGTGTGTGTGTGTGTGTGTGTGTGTGTGTGTGTGTGTGCGTGCGCGCGCGCGCGCTCAGAGACCAATGCAAACATTTCAGGGACTCAGAAGAATATGCTATATCATCCCTAATTCTAATTCTGGGTTACTCCTGATAATCTTCACTTGAGATGCAGCACAAAGAGCCATGGACACATCATCAGCCTGGGCTCAAACCCCATTTCATCTGTGCTACTCCATTCCAGCTGTACCATTCCAAGTAAGTTAGTCAGTTCCTCGCCTGTAAGACAGTGTTATCATGAGGCTTAGTGATAAATACTAACCTGGTCCCCACCATGTGTCAGGCATTGCTCTAGCTGCTCATTCCTGTTGGGTAGGTACTAACATTACTACCCTTTTATTCAGACGAAGGAATGAGGCACAGAGAGGACATGCAACTTGCTCTGGGTTACATGGCTGTTAATTAGCGGATGTGAAGCTTGAACCCAGGCATCCTGGCTCCAGGGTCTGCCCTTTGAACCACCATGCTGTTACCTCCTAGGAGGTGCAAGTGCCTGGTGAACATGCAGGTGGGACTTAATACTTTACTTTTACATTTTGAAAGATAATGTGGTACTTGGAACTATAATAGATATGTATGATATTGCAGGGGGAGGGGAGTGGGGCGGCAGATTGGGGGAGGGGCGTTGTCACTTTGAGGGTAAAAAGTATAATTATTGCACTGTGTTGTATACCTGAAACTAATTTAAAATAAATAAATAAATAAATAAATAAATAATGCTTAGGGAGAATAAAATTTAATTAATTAATTAATTAATTATAAAACACCCAGAGCTCCCTGCATCCTGGAATAAATTGTTATATGTTAAAAAAAAAAGATAATGTGGTACTCTGAAGAGAACTTGGGCTTTGGAGTCAGACTAACCTGACTCCCATTTCATTGCTGTGTGACATTGAGGAAATACATCATCTCTTTGAACCTCAGTTTCCCAAGACAGAGGACTACTGGGTTTACCTGCACCACACCTGGCACTTGATGGGTTCTCAGATAAATGTATGTAGAACCTCCAAATTCTCCTCTATGAGTGTCCCAACACTCTAAGCCTTTCTCCCTTGTACTAAACCAAAGGGGCAAACAAACAGAACAAATAAAAGCCATCAGGCGTGGTATCCCAGGTTCTCCCTAAAAATTTCCTCGGATTTTTTCCTGATGAAAGGAAAATACAAAATAGGAAAGATGTTTAGGGAGGCCCTCATCCCTAAATGTAATAAATGACTTAAAAAAAAAACAGACTGGGCAGCCAGGGCGATAGGCATCTTGTTAATATCATCAGCTGGTACACTGCCAAATTCCGCTTTCTCTGACTAAACCTACTGCACAGTTTATTTAATCTCTGAAAAACTATGAAATACTGCATTATGATAGAGCACTTTTAAATTTTTTATCTCAAATTCCAAATGCTTCAAGGCAAATCCACTTCCTTCTTTCATCTTTGAGTAATAAAATCATCACTCAAATCCTGGAAAACCATGAGTTTCCTCTCCTTCTCCTTGCCTCTACCAAGATATTTTACCAATTACTATTTACTATAAAGAGTAGGCCTGAAGTAACTCTACATCCAGAAAATATTTTTACCAAACTATTTTCTTGAAAGCACAGCATCTTGCCATAAAGCAAGTAACTCCCAAGATCTGTTTTCATAACCTCTATTAGAATGTAAATCATAAAAGCAAATTTGTTCTGACACAAACACCCTATAGGTTAAGTTGTTTACACCTTGCTAGAAATTATTATAAAACCCAGATCAAATTTGTCAGATTTGGGATAAGAGTCCAAGACTTAGCATAAATTAATGGGCAATATTTTCAATGTCTCCCTGGAACTCCCAAAGCTATATCTGAGGCAAGTATAAAAATCCAGAATTAATTTCATCCTCAAAATCAAAGGAGCTGAATTAATAATTAACTTAATAAATTTCAAAGCCATCTCAATTGTGCCTACAAATCTAGCACAGATTGAGATAAAATGTGGGACACAATTTAATTTTCCAAACTATGAACCCAATGCTGATGGAGAGTGAAATTGCTGACCCACATATACCTATTAGATTCAATATCATTCACATCATTATCATCATCACATTGTCCTTTGCATGAGAAAGTTAACACCTACTGACCCACTTTTAGTAGACCATGCTCTTGAAATGTTCTGAGTGTTGAACTTGCTTCAGACATCTTCACTCAACTCCAATTCTTATCAACATTTTCAAGGACACTAGCCAGAGTTAAGTGAGCAGTCTACAGCCAAGAACTAGAACAAAGACACCTTTTTCACCAGGGAATCAAGCCCATGACTCTGACCCCATAAGCAGCTAAGAAGTTATGGTGAATCATGCAGAAACCAGCAAAACAACTACTATAGAGCTCCTCAAGTGTAACCTAAAGATCCTGAAGAAAGCTGGATGAAAGATGTCCCACTTTGTCATTATTACTTCATAGCTGTAATTGGAACCATGTACTTAACCACAGGTTACTCAAAAATCACAGGACAGGGCCGGCCAAGTGGCACATTGGTTAGAAGTTGGCTTGGGACGTTGTTCCCCTCCCCCAATTCCCCAATAAAATATTTTTTAAAAAATCACAGGACACTTACTCGCCACAACCAGCTTGGGCTCCTTGGCCTCTCACTGCTATGCTGTCTGCTCCTCCATGCCCTGCGACCACTGCCTCCACCAATTGCAATGGAAGAAGAAATCGCCATGCTTATTATTGACAATGGATCTGGCATGTGCAAAGCTAGTTTTGCTGCAGATGATGCCCCCTGAGCCATGTTGCCATCCATCATCGGGCACCCTCAACACCAGGGCATTATGGTGGACATGGGGCAAAAGGACAGCTACATGGACAAAAAGGCCCACAGCAAGCATGGCATCCTGACCCTCAAGTACCCCATCGAGCATGGCATTGTCACCAACTGGGATGACATGGAGGAGATCTGGCACTATACCTTCTACAACGAGCTGTGTATGGCCCCTAAGGAGCACCCCATGGCTGTTGACCGAGCTCCCCCTAAACCCCAAGACTAACTGTGGAAAGATGACTCAGGTCATGTTTGAGACCTTCAACACGCTGGCCATGTACACCTTGTAGCCATCCAGGCCGTGCTATCCTTGTATGCTTCTGGCCACACCACTGGTATTGTTACAGACTCCGAGAACAGGGTCACCCACACTGTGCCCATCTACAAGGGGTATCCTCCCCCATGTCACCCTGCATCTGGACCTGGCTGGCCAGACCTTACCAACTAGCTCATGAAGATCCTCACAGAGCATGGCTACAGCTTCGCCACCACTGCCAAGTGGGAAATCATGTGTGACACCAAGGAGAAGCTATGCTATGTCGCCCTGGACTTCAAGCAGGAAATGACCACCACCATGTCCTCCTCGTCCCTGGGGAAGAGATATGAGCTGCCCAACAGGCAGGTGATCACCATCGGCAACAAGTGGTTTTGGTGTTCAGAGGCACTTTTCCAGCCCTTCTTCCTGGGTAGGGAGTCCTGCAGCATCCATGAGATCATATTCAACTCCATCATGAAATGTGATGTCAACATCCAGAAGGACCTGTATGCCAACACGGTGCTGTCTGGTGGGACCACCATGTACCCCAGCATCACCAACAGGATGCAGAAGCTCACAACCCTGGCCCCCAGCACAATGAAGATCAAGATCATCACCCCACCAGAGAGCAAGTACTCAATGTGGATCAGGGGTTCCATCCTGGCCTCACTGTCCACCTTCCAGCAGATGTGGATCAGTAAGCGGGACTATGATGAGTCAGGCCTCTCCATCATCCACCACAAATGCTCCTAAACAGACTGCGAGCAGATGCATAGCATTTGCTGCATGACTTCCTCAGAAGCATAAATTTGCCCTGGCAAATGTATGCACCTCATGCTAGCCTCATGAAACTGGAATGAGCCTTTGAAAAGAAAATTGTCCTTGAAGCTTGTATCTGATATCAGTACTGGATTGTAGACCTGGTTGCTGAATTTGACCTTGTATTCAAGTTAAGTGTTCCCTTGGTACATGTTTAATACCCTGTACATATCTTTGATTTAAACCCCTAGTACACACGACTCGGTCACTTGGTGGCTGAAGCGAGAACATTTTATGGAAGAGAAACCCAGTGGCTTGATGAGAATCTGTGAGACCATGTGTTTCTTGATCTGGAAGGGTATTAATATACAAGAGCCACCCATTCCAGGATTTCTCTAGAGTTGGCAAGAGTCCTGAACCAGTGATCATTTCTGTCCTGCCAGTTGGACGGCGTTGGGAAGGTCTGAGCCTTAGGACACATTTTCCTTTCTTAGATGATCTCCTGCTAGAACACGGTGGGTTGTTACTTGTCTTGAGCTAGAAAACAGTGTGGATTTACACCTGTAAATTTATTCATCCTTTTCATTTATGAAAGGTTTTTGTTTTTTTATGCAATTCTCAATTCTTTAAAAGATGACAACAAAGTTTGGTTTTCTATTGTCACGTGAGAACATCAAGCCCCAGCAACATATCATTGTGAGAATAGACTGCTGCAGTAAAAAAAAGAAAAATCATAGCACAACAGATGATCCCTAAATTTACTGAGGGATTTAAATTTATGGATCAGGAGAATGAAAAGCATACACTTCCCTTAGAAAATAAAGTGCTTGTCCATCTCAAGTAAAGAAGAGCATATTTTATCCAACCTGATGAGACCAGGTTTCAGCACAGCTCACTATATGCTATTGTGAGTGTATTTGTGTCTTAAGGCTGCTTTAACAAATTACTACAAACTTGGTAGCTGAAGACAACAGAAATGTATTCTGTCATAGTTCTGAAGGCCAGGAACCTGAACTCAAGGTGTCACCAGGACCATGTTCCCTGTAAAGGCTCTAACGAAGAATTCTTCCTTGACTCCTCCTAGCTTCTGGTGGCTCTCAGCAATCCTTGGAGTTCCTTGGGTTGTAGCTGCATCACTCCAACCTCTGCCTCCATTGTCACATTGCCCTCTTCCATCTGTGTGTGTTGAACTCCCCATCTTGTAAGGACACCAGAGGTTGGGTTGAGGGCCCACCCTAATCCAATATGACCTCATAGTAATTAGTTATATCTGCATAGACCCTATTTCCAAATAAGGTCACATTCTGACATTCTAGGTAGACATGAATTATTGAAGGACACTATTCAACCCACTATAATGGGCATTCTCAATTTGTCAAAGAGCAACAGCTCTTACCAGATTGATCTCCTATAAGACTTCTTGTTTCTACTTAAGGGTAGGAGACTGCAAACTGCTTTCCTTCCAGGTCCCCAAACTCTAGTGTATAATCTGATAGACTACAAACAAAGTCCAATTCAAAATAATGCATTAAACACATACAAGCTCTGCCAATTAAGTTCGCGAACTCACCCTAGGAAAAGCGCTGCATACCTCACTGCTGAATATCACTATGGTCACTTTTGAAGTACTCCCCTTGGGAAGCTGTGTACCAAGGTCAGCACCTAGTCCACCCTTCAAAGCAATTTTGGAACTCTTTTTCTGGAATGACCATCAGAGCTGTTGTCGTATTGCCCTTGATGTCCTGAATGTCATCAAAATGTCTTCCTTTCAAGATTTCCTTTATCTTCAGGTCAAGAAAGAAGTCATTGGGACCAGATCAGGTGAGTAGGGAGGGTGTTCCAATACAGTTATTGTTTACTGCCTAAAAACTCCCTCACAGACAGTGCCGTGTGAGCTGGTGCACTGTCTTGATACAAGAGCCGTGAATTGTGGGCAAGAAGTTCAGGTTGTCTAACTTTTTCACGCAGCCTTTTCAGCACTTCCAAATAGTAAACTTGGTTCTCTGTTTGTCCAGTTGGTACACATTCATAATGAATAATTCCTCTGATATCAAAAAAGGTTAGCAACATCATTGCAACTAGTTCGTGAACTTAATTGTCAGGTCTTGTATGCAATTTTTACCTTCTTTTATTTGCCAAGACATCTCAGCTCTAGATAAAAGATGAAATTGACATCGAGACCAACAAAAGCAGAAATTTACAGCCATGATTCGTTTTGAAAACTTTGACCAAACATTAAGTAACTAAGCAATTCATACTAGCCAACCAGGTAGGTGATTCTAATGTTCAGCCAAATGGAGAACAACTCTAGAGCAGTGGTTTTCCAAGTGTGACCCCAGACCATCAGCAACAGCTCCTTAGAAGTGCAGCATCTCAATCCCCACCCCCAGACCCACTGAATCCAAGTCTTCATTCTAACATTATTCTCCAGATGACTCATGCTCTGTTCTAAAACTCGGATGCCAAAAGTAAAAGAGACGTCTAAGCCTCCCATATAATTCAATACTTTCTGGCAGGAATGGGTATTTGTTTTGCTGAGGGTTGATAGGGAATGTTAAACACATACACACACGCACATACTGGTCCTTTGCCTTCCCACAGAGTGTCAGCAGCTTTCCAAATGAACAAGCTGTTTCCATGACATCAAACCCTTAATTTAAAGCAGATATACCAACCATCCAGGAGTGTGATAGCACTACGCACCATTTCATATATATTTTATTTGTGTTCTTCATCTCAAACATGTCCTCCATGAAAAAGAAATCCTATGAAAAAACTGGTATTCAGAGCAACACTTTAATTGACAAATGTGTCACCCTTTTTTTCCTCCTGTAAGTAGGGCACTCTGAAGGATTCTGTGTTAAATCTCCTGTCTTGGTTAATCAATCTGGGATAATAATATGAATAACTAGTAAAACAGTTATACTGAAATAAGCATATGTTCTCCCCATCGAGTGAATGTTTTCCTTTCCCCCACCTCAGTTCTAGGCCATTTTATTCTTTATATATTCTTAAAGTCAATTTCTTCTTTGCTGTGAACATGCATTTTTCTCTCATTCTTCTGAACAAATAATGGAAAAATCCTCCCTTTTGCTGCATGTGTACTTAACAATATCCTGACATGAGAGAGACAAACTCAGGAATGCAACGACAAGAAATTCATTTCCATTAATGGCAGCCTAGAAAGATAGTGAAGCAAATCCTTAGCCTCTCCCTAAAAATCCTCCCTTAAATGTTTATCTCCACAGTTTTTCTAAATTAATTTACTCAATCAACAAATGTAAAGGGAGACCACAGTGTGTTTTAATGCCAACCAGTTTAAAAATAGTCAAGTCTATTCTGCAGGGAACAGACCAAATTCAAAAGTGCATAAATGAACCATGTGTAAAGAGGGCGATTAAATAAGCACATACTCAATACAGCTTGCAGCCGCAGAACTACAGGCTCACATGCAAATCAGCTTCACTGTGGAAGGTTCAGGCAGGAGCTGTTAGGAATTCTTCACAGCATTTTCTAGCCCATGACACCTACCAGGCTTTCGCCCACCTACTCACACACCAAGTAAAATGCGAGAAAAAGGGAGCGTTGCTTGAATGCATAATGCCCAAATGCTTAAGGCAACTAGATGTCTGAATTTGAGGGGTTTCAGCCCATTCCTTGCTCCTATGCTCCTGGGAGTCAGCCATTCAATCCCAGGGCTGCAGGGTATGAATCATTGCCATAAATCACCTTCGATTTCTAAATATATAAGGAGAGTTTAGAGGAAAAAAACAAGGTGACATTCTCTCCACAACCTTCAAGAACTGGCTGTGTGACAAGAGCCAGCGCCAGGGGAACCTAGCCATTGGAAGGAAGAGGCAGCCCAGAAAATCCCTTTGAGACAGACGGAGGGATAACAGGAAATAAGAGAACGAAGCAGGGAGTGAAGCTCGGACTGACAAAACAGAGCTGAGCTTGGAGTACAACCAGCTGCCTCGCCATCATTTACTGGGTTGTCGGAAAAGTCATGACGTGTTTTTTGGTTTTCGTTGCAAAAATGTGTCACGACTTTTCCAACAACCCAATACATTTCTCAAGGAGGCAGATGGGCTGCATTTTCTACACAGGTGCTGCAGCCACCCTCTCACCCTACCTCTCTGGGAGGAGGGGCCTGCATCCATTCTGCTCACTTCTGCATTGAGCACATCAACACACATAGGAGGCGTTCAATATATATTTGTGGATAGAATGAATAAATCAATCAAATAACTGATGAAGTAATGAAACAAGAAAGTTCCCAGCAAAGTTTATCAAATACTATTTTGGGGAAAGTATTATTAGAAAATGATAGCCGTGTTCTTCTGGGCAGTGGTGGGAAAGGATTTGTTTCCCTAGACAAAATAAAATCATATATTGAAATGTAAGAATATTTTTAAAACTCATTAATGGAAATTATTGTGTTTTCCTAATAAAATATACACAATATAGGTTGAACCAATATGCAAGGAATTCAGTCAAGATTGTGTTAGAGTTTGTGTCAATAATTTATCCCATATTGAGAGCCTAGCTGAACAGAAAAGCTAAGCCCAAGTTACTGAGCTCTGATCAAAGTCCCTGCCCTGCCCTCTGCCTCTGTATTCCACAATAATGTCAGCTTTTCTGGTTCCTCGGATTCAAGCACACTATGGAAGCTGAGGGTGGTGATGAGTTAATTTGCCTGGATAGATGAACCAATCAGGTTTATGAACCAAAAGGCACTGGCAATTAACAAGCACATGAAAAAGATACTGACTAGAATATATGAAAGAGTCTGGGAAAGAGGCACGTTTTTAGCATAACCACACACAGTAGAAATGTAAGAGGGAGTAAATCTTGGCAGTGAAAAGATCTGACTGTCTCACAGATGTGTACTATGTAAGGGATCCTAATCACTCTTATACCATCCTGATCCCCTGCCCATGCCCCGATAACAGAATAGATGGACCTAAACAACTCACAGCCCACACAGTGGATGGAGAAGGAGAAGCAGGACCCTGTATGGAGGAGGTGGATGCCAAATGCTTCTTCCAGCACTGAAGTTCTATGGGAACCTGGATTGCCCAGGCCACAACAGCTTTTAGACACAAAAGTGGACCATAATCAAGTGCTGTGGCTCTGCCATACCTCTTTAATGTCATCCCAAAGTCAGGATATTTCTAAGTGCCCACCCCACATGGGCTCTGCATCTGTCTTCTCTGCTACTCTCCCTGAGAGAGCTCAGCCATGGGCACCCCCAGGGCTCATGTCTTAGGCCTTTCTGCCAACTGCAAATTTGCTTGATAACACACCCTTAACTTCCCTAACTCACTTGTCCACTTTCCTGTTAGTGCTTCCTGGAATCCCCTTCCAAATTACAGACATACCTCCTTTTATTGCACTTTGTTTTAATGCACTTCGCAGATGTTGCATTTTTTTTAATTGAAGGCAAGGCCCTCCACCAGCAAAAAGATTACAACTCTCTTTATTGCAATACTTGCTTTATTGAGGGGGTCTGGAACTGAATCTGAGGCACACTTATAACTCTGAGGTAGGCCTATAACTAGTTATTTGTACTGGAATCCTTGCCTCCGAGTATTTTTCGAGAGGATGATAGGCTAAGATGGGGAAGAAACACAATTCCAAATGTCTGGGATTCTAAATGGCAAATAAGCAGCCAGAGAAGGGCATAAAGCCTTAAGTCCCCAAATTCTGTTTCCTAAAAAGTTTGGTGTGGAGGCAAAATGAAGCCCTTGGGGTTCAAATACCTCAGGTTTATGGAGCAAAAAGTTAAATCTAAAGAAACATTTCTGAGCCCAATACTAGGTTTCCAAAGAGGCTCATGTAGTCTGGTCCTTCAGCATTTTCTATTGTATCTCTTCCACAGAATTTGACGGGTTTTCTAAAGGAACACTGTCTAGTTGATCTTATAAAAGTTTCAAGTAATAGTTAACATACACTTTGAAAATATTAACTCATTGTACCCATTCGTTCTTCACCTTTCAATGTGCACTTTAATAAAATCACCATAATATCATGTATCCCTATTATAAAAGTAATAGAGGCTCACTGCAGATCATTTGAAAAATACTGAACAAGAAAAAGAAAAAAAGAAAAGTTCCATCACCAGAGAAATCCACCAATAAATTTTGATATATTTTCTTCCACTCCAAGATATATAGATATAGATATAGAGATATCGATATTTTTTGCAAAATTAAGATCATTCTATATAATATTTTTAAATAAATGTAGTGACAGCTCTCAATTTTCCATTATCATTAGAGCTAGAGACTCATGAATAATATCAAAGCAACAAATAATAGATAACAGTTTAGTGGTTATCAGAAGTAAAGAGAGGAGGAGGATGGTAGAAAAGGATAAAGGCGGTCAAATACTATATGGTGATAGCAGGAGATTTGACTTTGGGTGGTGAATACACAATGCAATATACAGATGATGTATTATAGAATTGTATACTGGAAACCTATACAATTTTATTAACCAATGTCACCCCAATAAATTTAATAAAAATAAATTTTTAAAAAGTAAATAAAATTTTAAAAAAACAATACCCAAAAAATCATTTTAGGTTTCTTTTTAAATCTCATCCCTCTCCTCTAATTTAATGAAACAATTTTACATAATCTGATTTTTTAACCTCAGTAGACTGATTAAAATATAACAACCTTTTCCTTCTCTGCCCATCTTTCTAAAAACTGTTAATGAACAGTGAACTGGTCAATCAGCATGTGAGAGTAGAGAAAAGGGACAGGGGCCAAGCTAATGGAGACGATAACTAGCTTCAGATAATCAAGGCTGATTGTGCATTCACTTTCCCATGAACATCTAAAGCCGTGAAGGGCAATTACTACCAAGAGCATGTGTTGCTTCTTTTGTGTCTCTGATCATCTGTTGAGCTCGTGGAGACTCATTTGTAATCAGAACAAAGAAGGAAGAGGGCCCCCAACAGGTGTGCCCCTGAATTTGGTGAAAGGTTGGAAAATATCCCCTCTGAAATAACAGTTAATAAGAGCAAGCATTTAAAAGGTAGATGCCTCCCCTGATAGATAACTCATTTAAAAGATGACTTCTAAAGACACTGGTTGCTGATAAAAAATAATGATTTGCTAAATCTCATAAAGAGGCTTCAGTTCTTTCCTACAATGAAATATAAAACTACTGGCAGATAAACTATAGTCTTCAAAACTACTCTGAAACGAGGAAGTTTATAAAGGCAGAAAATTGTGATAATCAAAAAGGGAGGGAGGGAGAGGGCTGTGATGAAAACTAACACTTAATGAATACTACGCATGCATTTGGAATACGTGCTTTATTTCAGTTCAATTGCAAATTCCTCTATGAAATGACTTTACTCTTTCCACTTTACAGATGTAGAAACGGAGGCCTCAGAGAGAGTTATTTAAAAAAAAAAGAAGAAACAGCTAGCACATAGAAGAGCTGACATTCCAACCCATAACTGCCTTACTCCAAAGTGTTGGACAATGAAATGTCAGTGTTTATCAGAAATATTTCCAGAAAGAGAATGTCCTGATTCTCTTAACCTGTCATGGTTATACAGACCAAAATACTTTTACAACCAGCTACAAAATTTAACGGAAGTATTCCCTAAATCCACTCAATTTCTATTTCTTACCAAGAAAACATGTGGTGTCACCTCCTGAATGGGCATCCCTGTTATAAACTACTATGAGCCATTATCTCACCAGAGATAGTTCTTAATGTAAACTCATAAACTGGAAATTTATTTGATTAGTGTAGAAACACTGAATTTGTTACCCAACTATTTACCATATTTGCCGGCGTATAAGACGACTGGGCGTATAAGACGACCCCCTAACATTTCCACTCAAAATACAGAGTTTGTTATATACTCGCCGTATAAGACTACCCCCTCTTCCGCACACCTTCCACACACCAAATAAAAGATAAAACAATATCAGATTTGATTTGGCCCACTGAAGTGCAAACAAGCGTATTGTATTTCGTGTCACCACATAACCGTTTTGGCGATGTTGAGCCACCATGTCTGCTACATGTTTTTCGAGTTCTGGCCAGTGTGGGGTGCCTCTTCTTAATGCACACTTACCCCTTGGCATACTCTTTAATGCTTTCTCATTTGATTTCCAGTCCCGAACCATCTTTTCTGTTACTCCATATTGTCTTGCAGCAGCACAATTATTATTTTCCTTAGCAAAGTTTATAACTTTCAGTTTAAAATTTGCATCATACTTCTTTCTTTTGGCTGGTGCCATGATAGGGATGATAGGGGTTTGACTGGTCGACATTTTCTATGCTGTACTGTACAATGGTGCAGTATTGTGGTTGGCTGTTGGCTGTATACAAAGCCTGATTTGATTGGTCCCTGCTCCCTGTTTGCCCGCCCTGTCACTATAGCAGTCTGGTCCACCCTTGCATCAGCATCTCCCTGGGACCTCACTAGTGCACAAGTGCGAGCTCTTCAACATTCTAACAGGCACCATGATAGCGCAAAATCGCGAATCTTCAATGCATAATATGTAAAGAAATATACGGTAACCCGAATTAACACACTCGCAAAATCGCACACAGCCGACCATACATCCAGTATGGTATCGCGATTCGCGATTTTGCCCTATCATACTGGGTGTATGGTCGGCTGTGTGCGATTTTGCGAGTGTGGTAAAATCGCATAACAGCAAAATCGCATAACAGCCGAGCATACACCCAGCAGCGCTGCTGATGCCTGAACGGTATGTGGAATGAAGTGGGCAGGCATCGGGAGGCCACTATGGCACAGGGCAAGCACTATGGGCAGTCTATCTGAAGTGTACCTGGCGTATAAGACAACCCCCCACTTGGAGGCATATTTTTCAGGACCAAAAAATCGTCTTATACACCGGCAAATACGGTACTCCACTTTGTCCGCCCTGCCTTTAACCTTTCTAACCAAACCTCTAAAATCATCCTCTACGTGGTCATGTGCTGCACTAAATCAAACATAGGAATCCCATTCCTCTAGCCAGGGAATGTTTTAGGAATGGGCATGTAAGGCAGTTCTGACCAATGAGAGGAGAAGTATGCTACAGGGATTACGGGATAGTTTCTACATTCTTAATGAGAAGCAGACTGACTAGGGCTTCTTAAAAAATTACTAATTTCAGGTCTGGGGCAGAGAATGTACAAAGTAAGCTTGGAACATCTTGTTTGGTCAGAAAGCAAAGGAGCTTTCAAAGGAGAATGAAGTCAGATCAAAACGACACAAGAGCCACTAGGAAGGGTCCCCCTGACCAAAATTGGGACAACTTGAGTATCAAAAGAATAAGGAGTATAATTGATTGAAACCTGTAGAATATATAAAAACCCATGAGCTCAAAATAATACTTTTAAAAAGAAAGTCAAAACAAACACAGCTGTCACCATGACACCAAAGCCTTACTTTGAAATTGGGAATTAAAAGTTAATGTGTCTTCGTCTTTTGATTGGAGCATTTAATCCATTCACATTTAAAGTGATTATTGATAGGTGCATATTTATTGCCATTTTGTTATTTGTGTTTCTGATCTTCTAAAAAATGTGTATTTCATAATAAAAAATAATTTAATTTAAAAAAAAAAGGTAATGTGTCTTGGGCCGGCTGAGTGACTCGTTGGTTAAGAGTTGGTTTGGGAGCGCGAGCTCTGAGCAGCAGCAGGGCACTGGTTTGGATCCCACATGAGGGCCAGTGAAGCTGAGTCCTCTACAGCTAAGATGGTGAACAACATCTCAACTTGGAGCTGGGCTGCAGTGAGTCGCCGGCGACAGCGTAGGCTGCAGTGAAGCTGCAGTGGGCTGCCATAAGCTACCGTGTGCAGTCAGCAGCCGCTGTGAGTGGCCATCCAGAAGCCAGCGACTGATATGCCGCACCTGGGAAGAGCGCAATGATGGTGCCAACTTGGGCCAGTGAAGCAACGTCCTCCACAACTAGACTGAAGAACAAAAGTACAGCAACTTGTCT
>NW_017732032.1:325970-338071 GCF_001890085.2 Hipposideros armiger
AATCTTTTAAAAAAAATTTAACAATAGAATTACCATACGACCCAGCAATCCCTCTCCTGGGTATTTACCCCCAAAATGTGAAAACATTTATCTGTAAAGATATATGTACCCCGATGTTCACTGCTTTTTTTATGGTAGCCATGACATGGAAACAACCAAAGCGTCCTTCAATAGATGACTGATAAAGAAGATGTGGTATATATACACAGTGGAATACTACTCTGCCATAAGAAAAGATGAAATAGTACCATTTGCAACAACATAGATGGATCTTGAGATTATTATGCTAAGCGAAATAAGTCAGACAGGAAAAGTCAAGAACCATATGATTTCATTCATATGTGGGATATAAAACTGAAAACAACAAAAGAACAAGACAAACAAATGAAGAAACAAAAACTCATAGACACAGGCAATAGTTTAGTGGTTACCAGTGGTTAAGGGAGGTGAGGGGTGGTAGATTAGGGTAAAAGGATCAAATATATGGTGATGGAAGGAGAACTGACTCTGGATGTTGAGCACACAATGTGATATATAGGTGATGTGTTACAAAATTATACAACTGAAACCTATTTAAATTTACTAACAGTTGTCACCCCAATAAACTTTAATTAATAAAAAGAAAAGCCATTCTAACCATGAAAAAAAAGAAAAGAATGAAGCCACATCGAAACAGTCAAAATTCTTAACTGCTTTCATACTATTCACCTCCTCATTCCCATAAAGGAAACTTTGACTTGGGAGAATCTTCATTAGAACAAAGCAAGAGCCTACCTCCTTATGTCTTATATGGTTTCAAATGACTAAAAACCTCTGGCATCAGGAATTACATATTATAAAGAATAAAATGGATACAGAATGGCAAGTGTAAAACAACGTTAATGCAGAGAATGAATAAATGTGTAAAGGTCATCTCAATAGATGCAGAAAAATTATTTGACAAAATTCAACATCTATTCATGGTTTAGGGTGAAAAAAACTCAGCAAATGGGGCATAGAAGGAAACACCCTTAATCTGATAAAGGGCATCTACAAAAAACCTGCAACTAACATCATACTTAATGGTGAATGGCAGGAGCTCAGCTGGGCTAGAGAGAACTGAACTGCCAGGTGTCTAGAGTAGAGGATTAAAGAAACAAGCCAAAAATGAAAGTAACAAAAAAGCTTTTAACCACTTACTGTGATAGTATAAGCAAAAGGATAAAACCAGAGAAAGTACTGACTCCCCCACATTTATTTTCCCCACCAGTTGAGGGTCAGCTAGATCGGCACCGATGTGGGGGAGGGTTGTCTCACTGATTCGTGATCCCAAACAAAAGGCTCTTGCAGTTTCATGGACTCTGGCCAGGGGGAAGAAGAAAGGGGAGGGCTAGGCATGGAAAACTACTGAGTACTGAGTCACAGTGGGGAAAAGTGTCTTCAAGTTTTCCCTTTACACACCTCCTCTGTGAAAGGAGGCCTTCACAGGGGAATCCTGAGGAGACCCTTGCCCAAATTTGGGTGCCTGGGCTAGGAATGAAAATATGTGTAAGAACATGGCCAGCCAAAGGGATCTGAGTCCTTGACTGTAACTCCCTTTAGAGACTGCAATGCAGTCTGATGCGGGAAGGGCATGTCCCCTGTGAGGTAAGCCAGGCAAAGCCTTGGTAATTGCCTATGATCAGGCCTGATAAATCACACACAGGTTTTCTGGCCAGGAGCCAGGCTCCTCAGTGAATGCTTTCCCACTAAGATTAGGAATAAGGCAAGGCTGTATACTCTTACTACTTTTACTCATCATAATACTGGAATTCCTAGCCAGTGCAATCAGGCAAGAAAAATGAAATAAAAGGCACATAGGTTTGCAGAAGACATGATTGTCTACACAGAAAATCCAAAAGAATCTACAAATAAGTTACAGGAACTAACAAGTGACTATAGCAGGGTTGCTGTATAAGAGGTCAATACACAAAAATCAATTGTATTTCTTTCTTCTAGCAATGAACAACTGAAAAATAAAAATTTAAAAACATTATTTACAATAGCATCAAATAAACCATATAATACTTCAGTATAAATTCAGCAAAATAAGTGTAGATATGTATGATAAAATCTACAAAACATTGATGGAATAAATCAAGGCAGATGTAAAAATCATGGAGAAATATATAGTTTTAATAGATGTTAAGATAGCAATTCTCCCCAAATTCACCTATAGATAAATATAATACCCATCAAAAAAAATCCTAGCAGGGTTTCATAGAAATCAGCAAGCTGGTTCTAAAGTGTTTATGGAAAGGAAAAGGAAACACAATAGCCAAAATAGTTGTGAAAAAGAACCAAGTTGAAGGACTCACACTCCCTGATTAACTGACTTACTATAAATAAAGTAACCATAATAGTGTGTTATCAGCAAAAGTACAAGCACATAGATCAACGGGACAGAACAGAGTCCAGAAACAGACCCATATATACATGGTCAATTGATTTTTGACAAAAGTGCAAATGAAATTCAATAGTGAAAGAATAGTTTACTCAACAGTTGGTGCTGGGACACTTGGACATACATATGTTAAATAAAAAGGAGAAAGGAAGGAAGGAAGGAAGGAAGGAAGGAAGGAAGGAAAGAAAGAAGGAAGAAAGTTAGTTTTAGTTCATACTTAACATCTATATAAAAATTAGCTCATAATGGATCATAAACTTAAATGTAAAACCTAAAACTGAATACTCTAGAATACAAGAGAAAAATTGTGTACAAAAATCTATTGCATTCCTAAATACTAACAACGAAATTTCAGAAAAAAAATTAAAATAACAATTCCTTTTGCAACTGCAACAAAAAGAAAAAAATACCTAGGAATAAACTTAACTAAGGATGGGAAAGACCCATACACTGAAAACTATAAGACGTTTTTAAAAGAAATTGAAGAAGACACAAAGAAATGGAAAGACATCCCATGTTCAAGGATTACTGCAGGAGACCAGCTCCCACAGGTCCAGGGGAAAAGCCCTTAGGTGGAGACAGCATCGACGAGAAAAAAAGAAAAATGCGCGGAGACACAGAAGCGCTTTTTCAAGAAGAGAAGTGTCTCAGTTTATTGTTACAGCATGTCCCTTTTTATACCGGACAGTTGACCATTACATCATTGAGCTATTTTTTCCCAGAGATAAACCTTTACCCATCTGCCTTCTACATAGTTTCATTATTTCTTCCTTTCCAAGGTCTAGTCTCTTTAGAAGCTTGTCCTTCCTAAAGACTTACTATCTCATGCTATTTCTGTTACAAGGTACAGCTGTATTTGTTTCATACTAATGACTTAACTTACTTTGTCTTTACCTATGATGGTCAAAGCTGAATTCCAGCCTTGGCGCTGGAAGGATGTTTTATGGCCAATTAGTACTTATCTCAAACACCATAGCTGAGCAGAATCCTGAGACTACAGAGTGCATGTTTTGCTTATTACTAGGAGATTAGGAGACTAAGTGTGACTAAGATTGCTTTTAGTGTATAAAATAGAATTACAGTAATATATAAGACTTACTAGGTTGATTAAGGTAAATAAAACAATATCGGAAGGGGTATCAGGTCTTCATCCTACTGAGGGTGTCTAAATGGGAATCTTTATTCAAGGCACAGCGTTTTTTCCCACACGCTGGCCACACACACACCTGCTCCAGGCCAAGGCCACCCATCTCCCAAGGGATGGCGGTCACAACCTCTGCCAGCAAGCCGCTTCTCCCCCCACCCCGGGGGGAGAGGGGAGTGGGGAAGCAAATGTTCCCAAAGTGAGACAAAGTATAGCAAGTAGAAACTGCTAACAGGCTGGCAGTTCATTCTGTAACTTTCAAGGTTGTTTGTGACGGAGGCTTGCAGCAGCACAGTGGAGAATGAGATCTATCTAGCAACCTTCTCACACTGCTCACCTGGGCCTGAGAGCCTGTCAGCTTGTCAGCAGCCAGGCTTAACCCTTACTGCAGACCTCCAGCTCTCCACAGAAAAGGCCAATTATGACTTCTGTAGGCTATATTTTAACCAAATATTATTGAGATATTAAATGATAATTAGCCCATTCAGATTAAGCTGGTCATTTCCAAACTCAATTCTTTTAAAACTCTAAGACAAAGTGTCCCACACATCCAGCAGCTCCCGGCAAAGTGTCCCACACATCCAGCAGCTCCCAGCATATCCCCCTTTTTTATTTATTAGTAAGGCAAACCTCTGATATAATGAGGCTGCGGTTGGCAATGCGGTACGACTGTGCCTGTCCTAGGCGTCCTCCTCGAGGAATAGAATCTTACCCGTCATGGGCTAGCTAGCCATCTTGCGGCTAGGGCCTGTCTTAGGTTGATTCTTCCTGGGGGGATCTTACCCGTCATTGACTATCCAGCCATCCACAGCCGGCCCTCTACGACTGGTGCCTGCCTTAGGTCGTCCCTCACTTAGGGATCTTACGCGTCTTTGGCTAACCGGTCGTGTTAGGGGCCAAGCTTCGCGAAGCCAAACCTGGGGGAGGAAATGGAGTGCTGCTGTCTCCTTTATGTAATAAATGGAGGCCGTGGATATTGGAAGCCACATCTCGAATAGCATTGCTTAAGAGTTTGAAAATGACTGGAAAGAGAATGAGAATTAGAATAATAATGAAAATGGTAGCTCCAATGGTCAGCAGTGTGGGGAGAAGCTTTTGTTGTCCAACATAAGTCTGCAAACTACTAAGAAAGTCGGATGCCAAAACAGTCGGACCCAGTAAATCTGGAGACTGACTAAGGTCGTGAATTTGTTGATGAAGGGTAGATAAATCTAAACTGAGACTACTATGATTACAAATACCTGTAATGTGACGTTGAATTTGTTCCCAACTATGGATAGAGGAATTAACCTCCAGAGGGTAACACAAATCCAAGTATATGTATGATGGCACCTAAAAGAACTCTAACCTTGAGAGTCATTAAGTCTTTGCCTATGTGGAGTTCAGCTTCCTCAAGGGCATTAACCTTAGTATCTAGTTTTTTATCTTGAGTAACTAAAGCTAAAGAAACATTTCTTTGATAGCTGATCTACATGGTGAGCAGTATGTATGTCTTGTACAAGTGCCGTGGTGGAAGCAGCAAAGGAACCTATAATAGCTATTAAAGCAGTAATTCCTAGAATTATTTCTGCAACTACACGTTTAGATCTGACTAGAGAATTAGTAACTATCTGAAGATCTTGCATTCCTGGGTCTGCATACCAAGGAGAATCTAATTTAACTGGTATGAGCAAGTAAGGGGGTTGTTGTACAATAAGCATTGTAACAAGATTTGTGGTAGGAGATACACAGGTAGGGGATAATACGTTTTGTATGTGAAACATTGAACAGAGAATTATTATGAGTTATACTAAACATGCTTTGGCGAGTAACCATAAGAAAAACATAAGGTGCTGTAACACAGGCTTTTGCATAATACACATTAGGAGTTCCAGAAGGGGGGTGGTAAAAAGTAACAACTATATAACTATATAATTGTATATACATATAGTCATGGGATGTGGAGTAGAGTGTGGGAATGGCTGAGTCCAGAACGGAGGAGATGGGGAGGGCATCAGCGGTCTGGGGTGCTGTACTGCAGGTGGGCTTGGGTGGAAAGGAGGCAGCAGCGGTGGGTGGTGAGACATTAGGCCGGATTAGATGATCTGGAATCCACATTGGAGTGTCTGCGTCCTGCTGTGAGCATGTCTTTTTCTCCTTCGTCCTGTGTTCCCAGGAAGAAACATAGACATTCCTTCCCCCACACAAGGACCGAATCTAGTCCTTGTTAGATAAAATTGTCCATTATAAAGACATTGTAAAGAATTTAAAAACTATGAAAATTTGAAATTTTAAAATTTGAAAAATAGGTTTAGTTAAGGTTGGTATCCTTGGCACCCAAGGAATACCTATAGTCAAACAAAGTTCATGCACCTTAAAATTGACCACTGTATACTTAACATTACCTAGTATTAATTAAACTTAACCCTATAATTAAAAATACCTAAAAGCCTGTATACTTGACCTGATTTTTATATTTAACCTCATATTTAAAAACACCTAAGATTAAGATACTGGGTGGTTTTAAAATTTTTTATCCCATTAATATCTGTTAGGAGTTTGGAACACTTATTAAAAGATTTAAGATGGCCCATCTAATTGAAATCTTTTTGTTACTGAATTTAAAGCAAAGTTGCCAGAGTCCCCATTACTTGGTGATGCTAGGCTGTCTGCCTGCAAGAGCAGCAACCTTTCTTCTTGCTGTTTTGATTTCTCTTTTGTTGAAACTCTGTCTGGTAGGAATATTTTTTATAACCTTGAAAAGCATAGGCTTTTGCAATGTAATATATGATATATTAATAGATCTCAGTTTACCCCTTAATGCCTCTGTGATAAGAAGCCAGAAATAGACAAATTTAGTCCTATTTAATAATTGATATTTTGGTATTTTGGTATTTTAAAATACCTATTCAAATATTTAATAACTTTTATTATTTTATATAACTTGGTAAAACTAAGAAATTAGTCTTAGTTAAATTTATTTATTTATTTATTTATTTATTTATTTATTTAAATGTGATCCTCAGAAGCAGTTGAGTTAACCGTATGACCCAGCAATTCCACTCTTGGGTATCTATCCAGAGAAACCCAAGACGCTAATTCGAAAAAATATATGCACCCCTATGTTTACTGCAGCGCTATTCACAACAGCCAAGACTTGGAAACAACCGAAATGCCCATCGGTAGACAACTGGATTAAGAAATTGTGTTACATTTATACAATGGAGTATTACTCCGCCATAAAGAAGAATGAAATCGTAACATTTGGGACGATATGGATGGACTTAGAGACTATTATGTTAAGTGAAATAAGTCAGTCGGAGAAAGACAAAATACCATATGATTTCACTTATATGTGGAATCCAAAAAACTGAATGGGCGAGGAAAGTGAACCGAGGCAGTCTCAAGGATGTGGGGGTGCAGCTGATGGCTGTTGGTTGGGGGGGTGGGGATGAGGGAGAAAGGAGGGGGCTGGACAGCATAAATTCGCAGCTGCAGTGTTGCCATGGGGACATGGGGGACAGTTCGAGGAATGTAATTGATAATGTTGTGAATATTTTGTAGGGTGTCAGTTGGTCACATGTCTGCATCATGGATGGGGTAGAGGCTTGATCACTGCACTGTACACCTGAAGCTCAACTTGTATAATATTGTATGTTAACTATAAGTGAATATATATATATATAAAATCATGGGACGTGGAATATACTGTGGGAGTGGAGTCAAGGGATTTGTAATAGATATGTATGATATTGGGCAGAAGTGGGGCAGTGGATTGGGGGAAGGAGGTTGTCACTTCAAGGGCTAAAAAGTATAACTATTGCACTGTGTTGTACAGCTGAAACTAATTCTATAAAATTTGTATTTCACAATAAAAATAATTTTTAAAAAACTGCAATGAAATAACATTACAAGCCTATTACCATGATTAAAATTATAATAAGAAAACTAACTCAACCAAGTGCTGATGAGGATACACATTAACTGGAACTCTCATACATTGCTGGTGGTAATGCAAAACGGTGCAGTCACTGCGGATCACACAGTGTGCAGCCTTTTGAGGCGGCCTTCTTTCACTTAGCATGTGCATTTGAGATTCATTCTTGTCGTTGCCTGTATTTGCATTTAGTTGCTTTTTATTGCCGAGTAGTAGTCCACTTTATGGATATACACATTTGTTTACCCATCCCATCATGGAAGGACTTTTGAGTTGTTTTCCATTTGGGGCAATTATGAATAATGCTGCTATAAACATTCACATACAGTTTTGATTTTTTGAGGGTAAATACTTAGGAACAGGATTGCTGAGTCATATGGTAAGTGTATATCTAACTTTAGAACAAACTGCCAAACTGTTTTCCATTGTGGCTGTGCCCAAATGGCAAAACTATAGGGACATAAAACAGACCAGTGGTTGCCAGAGGAGGGGGATGGTGGGGAGGAGGGAAATGTTGGCTACAAAGGGTCCCAAGGGAATAATGTGGAATTATGTTCTATCATCATGTTCTATTGCTTGATTGTGGTGGTTTCACTTGACCGTATGTGTTTGTTAATGCTTATAGAACTACTCATATACACTAAAACAGCAAGTTTTATGTATGTAAATTATATCTCAATAAACCTGAATGAAAACCATTCATGTAGACAGAATGCATAGAAATCCTCGGACATCCTATGCCATATTGAAACCAAAGATCTGAAACAGATGGCTTCCCATTGCCTTCAGGATAAAAACCTAACTTCTTTAGTAGGATGCATGTGGCTTTTAATCTGGCCACTGCCTACTTCTAGGAAATAGGCATTATTAGTTCCATTTGGGTCTCATCTCAACAATGGCTAACCAGATTTGGGTGTTTCCTTTGTTTTTCTATCTTGTTTTCAGCACTTCCCATTTAATTCCATTGACTTCTGAAGTCATGATCTGCCTGCTTTAATACCAAGACCGTACCAAGCCTTCTCACCCAGCCTTGGCATACAGCTCAGTGACAGACCCCTTGGCAGGGTCCCAGAAACTCCTCACACACAAGCAGCCAAGAGACAGGTCCTCAACGTTCGCAGCCTGGCTTCAGAGTACTGAAGCAGACATAAACATAGGTATATATGTACGAGCACATGTTTCCTGTAACATTTTTGTGAAGCTCTTTATGGATAACCTGACTCCTTTTATTCTCTGCTGATTCAAGTATAGCATAGCTTGACATCCGTATTGCTGGAGTGCAATGTCTAATTAACAGCAGCAAAACCAAAAGCAGCGGGGGCCTGGATGTAGCACTCTCAGGCTCTCATGCAGCAGTTTTTGCAAATTGAATCCACCAAATAGTCACAGCGAAGATAGAAGGAACTTTACTTTCATATCATATTTGGACTCTGAATTCTACTATCACAGCAGATTTTAGAAAAGCAGGCTTTGCACCCCTGATTTTACCAGAGAAAAAAATTTCACAATAGAAGAAGTAATAATTAAGCAGGTTCTAAGAAAACAATTTTAAGTATGCATTCAAAGTACTTCTTGCTGGTATTAAAAATAGCAAAGATGGCTCAAAATGAAGTGAAGATGAGCCTATCAAAGACATATGGTTTTAGCAAAGCAGTCTGTGACAACCATTACAAATGCTGGAGGGTCTTTCTCAACTATTTCTAACTTCAGTCATCCATGTTCCATGCTAAAATTAGACCTCTGCTTAAGTATGATTATCACTGCACATGTTTTAAGAAGTTTTTAATATTCTCTCTCTTTTTAAATTTAAACCAAACTATCCCATTAAGTGATTGAGTTTTGCTTTCTTAAAACTCTTTCCTTGGATTCTGGCACTTCACCTTCTCATTCTTTTCCTACATTTATAAGCAACTCCTCAGTCCCATCTTCTAGTGATTCTTAACTCACTTAGGGCATGTCCTTCCTATTCCCCATCCTGGTGGAAATAATTCTGTAATTAGCAACATTAGACCAGAGTGTTGCACATAAGAAAAGTATGGAAATGGAAAAAAAGTTTGGAGAGCTCTGCTCTGCACTGAACCCCTCAAACATCCCACTTACTCCTCTGTTTTTAACTACTCCCTGATTTCCAAACATGTGTCTCTACTCGAGACTTATTTTCTGAGCTCTAGGATTATCTAGTAGTCTACATGTCTGTTAGGGGTGCCACAAACTCAAAGAATCCAAAAGTAAACTCATCCTTTCTCCCCATCCATTTCCCCAACATATTCTCTTTTGTGTACTCCATACCTTAGCAATAATTTCTCAGATATTAAGTCTTGCCAATTCTAGCTCCTAATTATCTCTCTTTTTTTAAAAGATTTTATTGGGGTTTTCGGGAAGGGGAACAGTGTTGGGGAATTGGGGAAGGGGAACAGCCAACTTTTGTTATTCAGTAATAGTTGTGGAGGGCGCAGCTAGCTCAGCTCCAAGTCCAGTCGCCATCTGGCCACCCGTCAGCAGCTCAGGGCAGCTCAGCTCAAGGTGCTGTGTTAAATCTTAGTTGTGGGTGGGCATAGCCCACCATCCCATGCAGGAGTCGAACCAGCAACCTTGTTGTTAGGAACATGGGCTCTCACCAGCTGAGCCATCCTGCCATCTGTTGGCAATTCAGCATCAGCTCAGCTTGGGCACAGCTCACTGGTCCACGTGGGAATTGAACCAGCGGCCCTGTTGCTCAGAGCTCGTGCTCTTAACCAACTGAGCCACTCTGCCGGGGCCCCTAATTATCTCTTGAATCTGCCTTTCTCTTCATATTTACCACTATGGCCTTAGTTCAGGCTATTTTTAGCTCTTGTGTGGGCTTTTTCTGTAGCAACTAGTTACTTCCCCTACCTCCTACCTTGTACCCACACAACTTCACCCCGTCCCTTGCAGTGTATCCCTTCCATCCCTGTACAAAAAGTCTTTCCAAAATACAAACTTGATCATATCTCTTCCCTACGTAAACTTCACTCTTTAGAGGCTTTTGTTGCCCTTAGGATAAAAACCAACTTCCTTAGTAGGAGGTTTAAGACTTTTTATAAATTGGCTCCTACCTACTTGGCATCTCTTTATCTCTTATTCAAGCTTCATAACCCCACTCAGGTTATCAACTCTGCTATGAAGCTCTCCCAATCAACCCCTCTCCTCTCAATCAGGTTAGGCCCTTCTTCCTCCATGTCATGTACCAATTATCCTTATCACTGCTAAAATAAATAATTTGTGTATAGGTTCTACTCACCTAAGAAGATGAGCCCTGTGAAGAAACAGATTATTTATGTATCTATATATCTTAGCACTTGTTCTCAATCACCAGATGGCAAATGGATGAGTGATTTAAGTGTAGATGAAATCAATTACTGAGACATCAATGGTTGTTTATTTTTCTGAACAGTCCAACTAGATTTCCTAATTGTCTCAAATGAAAAAGTTCCTGCTAGCCATGATCATTTGAGCAATTGAAACTGCTATGTTGGCATCTATTGTGACAATAACTATAAAAGAAAAATAAAACCTTGTTACATATCTGGTGCTCTGAGTAATAACCTTGAAAACAGGCCATAAAATTTCCCCGTTTAAAAAAAAAATCCCAATGATGAGGTCTCTGCCATAGTAATAAAATCCTGGTAAACAGCATGACCATTTATTTAGGAAAAGAATGAATTTGTAGCCTCAAGTGTTAGAGTCTAATGGAGACGGAGTCGATACAGCCAAGAAGAAAATCCCTGCCACATTTAAGAAGACGAAAAATGCTATCATCCTGGAATATTCCAGGTCAAATTCAAGATGGATCATTCTTTGACATTTTAATAGGTGCAAATTAAATATGGTGATGGGTACATTTCATACAAAGTGAGATCTGCAATCAGACCGCAAGAAAGCTTTTTTTAAAAAAACTTGGATTGAGTACCTTTATATTCACATATATATGCACAGATAATGAATGGACTCAGATGAGAGAATAGCAAAGCTAATCTATTCAAATACAAGGGTGAGTCAAAGAAAGACAATCACCACTGTTGTTTTTCAGAGTAAGTTAAATTTATTATTTCTGTTGTCTGTCATCATCAATTGCAATGAGGATAGAGATCAGCAGTCTGGGAAATCTCTAACAAGCCAGGAGCCCCTGCTCAGCTACATATAACTTAGGCTGTGACTCATACTGACCAGAGAAACAGAAGAATTTATCTGAACATTTAAAATACCACAGATAATGGAAAAGCTAAGCCGAATTTCAGTCATTGCCCCAACAGAGTGATAATGTCTTGCAATACCGATGCGTCCCTTAAATTGTAAAGCAATTTATTTGTCAAAATCAAGCCTTTTCTATTTGGCTCAAGTTCTGTTATTTTATGTCTTCCCTACAGCTCAATCAAATTTTACCTATTTATATTTCCAAAATCAGTGGTAACCAAGTGTTTCAGTCAGAGTCTCAATTGGGTTGGCACATTCAAATGAGGTTAAAGATTTATTTAAAAAGGAACTCTTAAAAGATGTGGGCAAAGGGCCGGCCGAGTGGCGCGTTGGTTAAGAGCTGGCTTGGGATGCCAGAGGGCCCCGGTTCGGATCCCACATATGAGGGCCAGTGACACTGCCCT
>NW_017732032.1:338326-345601 GCF_001890085.2 Hipposideros armiger
TTGGGCCAGTGAAGCAACGTCCTCCACAACTAGACTGAAGAATAAAAGGACAGCAACTTGTCTGTTCCCCTTCCCCCAATTCCCCAGCGCTGTTCCCCTCCCCCAATTCCCCAATTTAAAAAAAAGGTGTGGGCAAGATGCACAGGAACCACAAGTAGCCCAGGGCTAATAATATAGGGGCAGTTACAACTACTAGTCCCAAAGGGAGGCGGGAAGAGAGCAGTTTCAAGAATCCAAAAAGAGAGCATTGTGTAAAGCGCTCTGACCTTCAGTAGAAGGTCTCAGCAAGCCCAAGGTGACCTCACAGGGAGGAAGTCAGGAGATAAATACCTGATTTATATATATATATATATATATATATATATCTTCCCCCTGCCCTCCCCCCCACCCACTCTCTCTCCCTCTCACCTTCTTCTGGGGCCACCGTGGGCTGAACCTACCTGGAAGCCAGAGGACAGGGAGCACCTTAATGAGATCCATATTGTTAGGTCTCTAAATGTTAAGGTTCAGAAACCTTGACTTACAGACAGAGCCATGTCTGCAAGAAAACAACAAAATGTCTGTTGGCCTGCACCTACAGACAGAGCCAACTTGCAATAACAGAAAACACCACAAAACAGCTACTGGCTTACAGGCAGTCAGCATTTTCTGTTCAAACAATGCCACCCTGTCAGCACAGCCCCTACATAACCCTCCTCCCTCCCTCTCTCAGGGGCTGTAGCAGTCTTTGCACAGCCCCATAGACTTCCCCCTCTTAATAAACTCTCTTAACTTGCCTGACCGTGCGCACTCCTTTATTGCCCGACCTATTACATATAGGCCAGCATCCCAGGGCAGAGAGCAGGGTAAAGACAAAAGGAGAATGGCTCTGGAGGGACAAATGAAAACTACACAACACTCCATGTTTTACAAGGATACAGTTTTTTCCCCATCATCATCCACCCCTACTGACTACTGTACGCAATGTACGGTTAATTATAAGAACATGGTGGGGATGATGTAAAGGAGGTTGAAGGAAGAGGGAGAGAAAGTCACAAAGGAAGAAAGAACTTTTCCTACAGGAAATTAAAATTAAAACGTGTTTCTAACTGTGGCAAAACTCATGCAATTACCATATTTGTAGTGCGGTCTATGGAGCAGCAGCAGCATCTGGGAGATTATTAGACATGCAAATTCTTAGGCTGTACCCCAGACCACTGATTCAAAATCAACTTTTTAACCAGATCCCAGGTATCTGTTACGTACATGAAAGCTTAAGAAGCACTGCTATAGGGACTCCTACTTACTCAGGATGAAGAGAAATTTGGAATAATTAAAGCTAGTGGGATTTAGTAGGGAAAGGTTCGAGGAGAAGGTATATTTGAGAAGGATATTAAAATAGTGTTTTATAAAAAACATGGTTTTTAATGTCATCATAAAGTTAACCAGTAACTGAATATATGAATATTCAAGAAACATAATAAAAAACTTATACTAAATATTTTTTCCATCAATGCAAAATTCTTTCATGATAAAATAAAACTCTTATACTATATAAATTCTCTAAAGAAAGGAAAAATATCCAGGCTGATTTAAATTGGCAAGCTGCTGCTTTGGTTTTGTGCTTTGCTGTCTTTCTCTTCTTAATACTATTTTCCTTTCTATTTCAGGCCCAACTCTGGCACTTAATGCGTGTTCAGTAAATACTTTTTGATTGATTGAAGCCCAACTGTTTTAAAATTGTGTGCTAAACTGCAATAATAGATCAGCATCAAAAAATAAACAAAAAAAAAAGAACGCTAGTTGTAGATTTCTACTTAGAGAATATCACCACCTAGTGTTTCCACAGGAAGGTACCACCTCCTATCAAGTGCATGTAAACCTTGCAGCACGAGAAAATCCTACTCCTAGAATTTTGTGCCATGTCTTTCTGTCTTACTACACCTTTAACGAAGTCTTCGAATTATTCCAGTTTGCTTTTCCCATGCATCAGTTCCATCTTTGAAATAGCAAGAGTGCTCTCACTTACTATGGAAAGAGCTTTCCCTCAACATCCATGCAGCCCAAACCACGTTCTCTTACCTCAATCCTTACCAACTCCCTGCATGCCATCCTGTTTTCCAACTGCCAGAACCTGGATGCCTGTGCCTGACAGCTTTCTCAGGCCACCAAAGTCCACCTTGCTGCTCACTCAACAGGCCAAGCTTAGCATCAACCCTGCTCCCAGAAAGCCCCAACCAATGACTAATGGGAGTCGGTACACACTCTCTTGCCCCTCAGGAGGGAGGCTCTGTTTCCTAGAGTTTTCTCATGAGATTAAGCACTAATCACTCACAGTGGTGACTGGTTTGGGCTGTCTTCTCTTCCCTGTCTCATGTCCCCACTCCCCTACCAATGTTCCCCTCACCTCCAGATTAACTACTTGTACTTGAGGTTTTGCCTCGAGGTCTGCTTCTGCGGAAACCCAAACTAAGATATTCTTTATTAAAAAAACCTCTTTATCGAGGTATGCGTTACACATAACAAGCTGTACATATTTCATCTATACAACTTCATGAAGTGTGGGGGTAAGCATACACCTATGAAACCATCACCACCATCAAGGTTGTAGACGTATCCATCACCTCCCAAAGTTTTCTCCCACCCCTTTTACTATTCTTTCATGGTAAGCACACTTAATATAAGACCTATATTCTTAGAAATTTTTAAATATACTTGTACAGTACAGTACTGTTAGATTCACGTACTATGCTGTATAGTAGATCTCCAGAGCTTGTTTATCTTGCATAGCTGAAACGTTGTACCCTTTGATCAACGTCTCCCCATTTCTTCCTCCTCCAACCCCTGGCAACCACCATTCTACTCTCTGCTTCTATGAGTTTGACTATTTCAGATTCCACATATAAGTGAGATCTTGCAGTATCTGTATTATTTAGCCTCAAAAAAATAAAGAAATTCTACCATTTATGACTATAAATATAGAGGTCATTATGCTAAGTGTAATAAGCCAACACAGAAACACATTCTCATTGCACCATACCCCATCCAATGCCATTGGCTAAGAAGACTGGTAGGAAAGGAATGTGCCATGCCTGGTTCATCATGTGCTAACCCCCTAACCTAATGCTGTAACCTCCTCATCACAGGAATGGTCCACGAGTAGAGAGGCTATATTTGGTTCACTGCTATATCACCAACACCTAGAACAGTGCCCACAAATAGCAAGTACTTAATAAATATGTGCTGACTAAAAATATTTATATGTTGTTGCACATAAATATAACTGAGCTTTTAAAGATGAAAGTCACTTTTACGGTAACCAAGATTCTATGCGCAAATATTAATTTCTTCTCTTAATTCCCAATACTTTCCATTATCAAATCATTTTTGGCAAAACTCAGATCTACAGGTCCACACCTGATCTGCTAAGCCAGTCAGAACACGTCACTAGAATAAAAAAGTGCATTACAGATCTCAGAATTTGAGTATACAAGTTATTAAGATAGTTATTCCCAGGGGTCATGTTTTGACAAATTAATATTTTAATAAATACTATTATTAGAAAGGGGGTACTATAAAAATTTTAATTTATGCCTAAAGCTACATTTTTTTTAAATTTTCCTTTTCCTTTTTTCTCCACAAAAGAAAACATGTATAGAAAAAAAGGGGGGGGTGTGATTTTTCAGTTCATTGTGTCTTCAAATTAAACATACATTTTCAGTTTGTTTCTATTGAGTACACTGACACAATAAAATGTTCTAGCACATGAGATGTTTTCCTAATCAAAGAATACTTTAAGATTAGCAGAGGAAAATGACTCAACTCTGGAAGTGTAGACCAGAACTGGTTGAATAGATAGAGGATGTACAAGTTATCTTATCTCACTCAGGACAGCTGTAAGGCATACTAGACTTCAGTGACCATTCATCAGGGAAAGTGAAGTAAACTAGGATTAGGAAGGGCCTAGGAGATCTATCCCTCCCAAGTATGACCTATAACCCAGTCATCACAGCCCAAAGATGCCTATATCCAGATAGGGGCTGATAACCAAAGGGTTCAATATGGTGGGTAGAGTCTGACATGTGGCATCTTCCTGGCTCAGGAAAAGAATGGTAAACCTGGGTTTAAGCAGAATGGAGGACAGATATATGGCCACAGGGCAGAGGGAAATGGCGGGTAACTCCTGCAAACCAGGGTCTCCATCTGAACAAATCCATGAGAGTATTAGGAAATTGGTAGAAGGTGGAGAGTCCCCTAGATAAATCCTAGAAAGCCCCATATTTCCCCAAAATGAGGATTTAGTAAAAGGATTGGATTTGAGGTGGGGGATGAGTTTAACAGTTATCTTGATCTGGCCTGTTAAATTCCTTCAGGATAAAGAACCTGCCAGCACACTGGGTTTCAGGGCTGTGCTCTAGAGCACAGAAACATATCATTCATATCTACTCACATACATGAACCTGATGAATAGGAACCCTTCCAAATGGCTAGGTTTGCCCAAATGGAGTACAAAGACTTATGCTGCACCTGGAAAACATACATTAATTGTTCACTTATCTGGATCCTTTATTTCCACATGGTCTGAATGGGTCCCAAACATTCGAGGATGACATCAGCCATGGCTAAAGACTATTCAAGAGCTATTCCCCTCCTTTTCTTATGATGATATGACCAGATCCAAGGCCAGGCCTCCACAAAAACATGAATGAAGCAGATTCTATATAATTGAGAGGTCATGTGAGTGAATATTCAGGAAAGTGAAGGAAAAAAATTACTAGTGAAGCCAGGTTCTTAACAATAAGTCATCCCATCTTACCACAATCCACACCCCACTCCAACCATGAAAGTTTCAGTTAGAATATTTCAAGTTAAAATATATTGCTTTGACTAGGTTATTTTCCTTTAGGCAAAAAGGGGGATATAGTAAAGTGCATTTTAAAATGGCAGAGATAAAACTGCTTCATTTTATATTTTCTTTATACACACACACACACACACACACACACACACACACACACACACACCCTTTCTTCTCTACTAGTTAAAGCACGATACTTTCCACTTGGTTCAGCTTATTATTTCTCCTGTGTAAACAGTGTAGGAAAATGGTAAGATTAACCACTTAGGTTTATTCACATTAAGGCCAGGACCCCAGCACAAATTAAATTTCCATTAAAATTCAAACTGTGAATAGAAGTTTAAAGATTGAACAAGGTGAGTCTCAAACCATGTCTCCCACCTTCATCTCAGTCCACTGGTGTGGTTAATGATCTAGACAAAGGACCACTGGGAAAGTACACTGGCCAAATTGGGTTGGGGGGGGGCAAGCAGATTGGATGCTACAGTGATCAGTGGTCCAGAGGGTTGAGCTTCATAAGGCAGTGTTATCAAATACCCAGAAGCAGTACACTCATGAGGGATGTTATGACAGGCATCTCCAATTGTTCCCCTCTAGCACAGGAAGAGAACCCATGATGTTAAGCTGGACTCATAGCCTTCCCAATTTAAAACATTTTCCATGCTACTCTGCAGTTAAGTGTGGTTCTACATGTCTATGTTCTGGTTAACTAAAGATAGGCAAAAGTAAAGTTTACATCTTCTAGGTCATATCCTTAATGGCGAGGCTGTGGCCCTCCACTGCGATTTTATACCCTCCTTCATGGCTGGAATTCAGATGTTAGGAGAGTCATCTTGTACCATGAGGATGAGGTCAACATTCTAAGAATGGCAGATCAACAAGATGGAGGGTGACTGGACCCTTGAGGACTTCTCAGGAGAGTACTGCCATAACTCCTGAACTTCTATCCTGTTTAAGACATTGTTTATTTTAATCTCTGTTTAGAGCAGAGATTTTCTACTATTACAAATATATGGCAAATAATTTCTTACTAATAATATTTCAAGGATGGATAGTTATGAGTTATTTATTTTGGTACAAATTAGAGCAATTGTCCTATTATAACACTATTCACACTAACTTGTATTCCACAAAGTTTCATAGAGCAGGAGAAAAGGGGTGTAATCATATATATATATACAGCATGTCACAAATTGTGTAAAGTCCATGTACACCCATAGTATGTGAATGTCATCTGTTATGTGTACTGTGGGTTGAAAACTGCTAGATTGGAAATAACCACCAATTCTATTGTAAATTAATGATTGTAAATTGAAGACATGTTAAGACACAAAAATGGAGAGAATTTGCTTCCAATAGAATCTCACTAAAGGAAATTCTAAAGGATGTACTTCAAGCAGGAATAAAAAAGCATTCCAGAAGGAAAGATTAAGATGGAGCAAAGAATATCGAACTAGGAAAGAAATAGAAGTGTAGGTAAATCTTTAAAAATATTATTTAAAAACAATAATAATAATCTTCCATAAGATTAAAATATAATTAAGATACAAAACAAGAATAATTTATAACTGAGGAGGCAAATAATGAAAGTAAAAGTGTTCTAAGACCCTTATGCTGTGTAGGAGAAAAATAAAGGTACCTATTAATTTTAGACTTGATAAATTAAGTAAGCACATCATAATTTTAAAGACACTACTAAAAGAAAAAATATATGTAACTTTTGAAACTAGTAGAAAGAAAAGGATTAGAATGATTTAAAAAGTACTCAATCTGGAATAAGGCAATAAAAGAGAAATACAAAGCACAAAACAGGATAATTAAGACTAAAACCTATTAATTCTTTTAAATGTAAATTAATCCAATGCCCCAGTTAAAAGACAAAGATTCTTAGAAAAAAACATATTAATAAAAAAAACTACATTTTAACCAAAAGAGACAATATTTGAAAACTAAGGATAGAGAAATGTTAAAGCATAAGTATAGGAAAAAATGTACCATGCAAATACTAATCAAAAGAAAGCTGGAGTAGCTATAATACATCAGAAAATAAGTAAGTTAAAATGTAATGTAAGTTAAAATATATGTCCAGAGATAAACATAATCATTTTATACAGATCAAAGGTATAGTTTACCAGGAAGATAAAGCCATTTTAAGTTCGTACCTAATATTGGGTTGTCGGAAAAATCATGATGTATTTTTCTGTTTTTCATTGCAAAAATGTGTCATGACTTGTCCGACAATCCAATTATATAGCGTCAAAATAATTGAAGTAAAAATTGACAGAACAAGGAGAAATACACGAAACTATACGTAGAGTGGGGGATTTTTAAAAAGATTTTATTGGGTAATTGGGGGAGGGGAACAGCGCTGGGGAATTGGGGGGATGGGAACAGACAAGTTGCTATCCTTTTTGTTCTTCAGTCTAGTTGTGGAGGAC
>NW_017732032.1:346676-361912 GCF_001890085.2 Hipposideros armiger
GATAACAAAAGATGAATACAAGTCACATTTGACTTCTGCAATTACAAGAGGTGCTCAAAGTGGTTACCATCAGCATCCAGACACTTCTGATTACGGTGAACCACTGCTTGAGCAATGTTGACCAAAGCGTCCACTTGTATACATTTTTTGGCACCCCCGGTATATCATGCATGTGGGTTTCCACATATACTATGTCTATACAGATATATGAATGTATATGTTTCAGTGTACTGGGTTATAATGCAAAATTCATTTTTGTTGTGGGTTGTAGTCAAAAAGTCAAAAAGCCAATTATGTAAATAACCTCTCAGGTTCCTTGCAGTTTTGAAGCTACATAGGAAAACATGCATATAAGATTTCTATTTCCTATCCTACAATATCCCAAGGTCCCTCTTCACACCTTCAGAAAGCAAATGTTACTAGTCAGCTTTGCTGTAAAACAGGCAAGCTCAAAAATCTCAAGATTGCAACAACAAATATTTATTTCTTGTCTGTATTATGTGTTGGCACCTACAGGTGTGCTGTTGCAATTCCACATGTGCTTTCATTCTGGGGTCCAGACTGAAGGAGTGGCCCCTATTTGAGACATGCCCATTTTAATGGCAGAAAAGACAAGCAAGAGAGATGATGGAAGTTTGTGATGCTCAGGTGTGGCATATATCATGTCCACTCACATTCTACTGGCTAAATTAAATCAGGTTTCCAAGCCCAAAGTCAATGTAATGGTATTGTAAACGCCTTCAAGGTGGCAGGCACAGCAACTCAAATGTCAACAAGCAAGGACATTTAAATTTCTCATCAGTAAAGGAGGGGGCATTTGGGAACAATGATACAATCTATCACAGCAACACACTCTCTCCTTTCCCTTTCTAATCCCTTTGTGTGACAAAGGTAAAGAGAAGATTTCTTGTCCTCTAGGTAGAAAAGAGGCCAAGGTCATGGCTTATATGAGTTGTGGCCTGACTAGTTTCCTCTGGATTGTGGTCAAATACTTCCCACTTAATTTGGGCCATTATCCTACAAATGGGCTAGCACTTTAAAGTGTAAGTAAACACAGCAAATCGATCCATGTACTGAAAAAATTACCTAGAGAACATGTAAGAAAGACAACAATAGTTACCTAGAAATCAAGAAAATTTCATAAACTAAAAACAGTTACCCAATAAGGGGCTAACACAGGTCTTTTGCCTAAGGGTGCCAATGAATTTTTATAAACCAAATGCAAATAGCACTAATAAAACTTAATGAGAAACTGGGTTTTTTTGTGGTATAAGTCAAGAGTACTCATTTTCTGTTCTGTTCTCTTGTGTTTACATAAGTAAATGTTATTATCATTTTCTCAAGCTCAAACTATTGGAGATTAAGCAATCCGGTGTTTCTTAATTCAAAAATAGTTCATAATCCCAGTCATGAAGAGAAGATGCAACTAATGATAAATCTCATGAATGCCTATGAGTCTGGGAACCCTTTAAAAATGACAAATTAGGTATTCATAAGTGAACATTTAAAAATTTTCAACTAGTATGAAATCATTCCAAACCAAATTAGAGTAGAAATGCCCTATCCATATTGAATTCTAAACCATTCACTTAAATGGCCAATAATTTACTCTTTGAGAGAACACGAACAAGACTCCAATCAATTTACATGAAAGAGTCCAAGCAAATATGAAACTGCTGCCAAGTTCCAATTGTTCCATCCTAGTAATTTTATAAAAAAAATATTGAGTGGAAAACAAGACAGTTGTTTTTATAACTTAGCTATAAATAAAATGAAGTGTGGGGTGTAAAATCTCACCAAAGAATTATGAATGTGCTTGGGAAATAGAGTTTCAACAAACCAGAGTCACCTCTGAGCCACATGATACCCCCTCTTTCTCTGAACACATCTGTACAATACACAAGCATACCTCTCTGTTCAATAATAGCCCAGCCAAAAAAAAAAACACTATTCTTACAGCCTTGGGTAACTTCGATCGTATTCATCAAAAGGAAACACAACCATTCAAAATGTACCTCATCCCCAAGTGAACCCTCACCTCAGTGGTCACAACCTGAAACAGAAGCCTCAGAAGGGATAAAGTGGCACTTCATGTTGCTGCAGCCCACGATTTTCATTGATTAGGACATGTTGCTCGTATTTTATTGAGATATCAAGGGAGGTGAGGTGTGAAGGATATCCCCCAAATATCTCGAGAGGCGCCACACTAACAGTCATCTAAACTCTGGGTAGAACACAAAACATAAGGTCACTGTTTCTACATAAGGTGACTGAATTGGCTCTTGATGGTGACCCCTGGAACAAAGAGGTCACTTTAAGAAGCACCAAACTACTATATTCATGAGGTAAAGAAGAAAAGGATCTTCCCAAAGGACAGTTGAGCCTTGGGATGTTAAAACTAAAGGAACAATAAGAGTTATTTAATTTGACCCTTTCGTTTGTCATGGAATGATTCAAAGCATCTTGTTGACTTTCCCAAGGTCATCTATCTAATTTTTTATGACAATTGGACTTGAACCTATGTCTCACTATTCGTAATTCATTGTTCTTTCCACTGCAACTCGGAAACCCCAGTTTCAGCACTGAATTTTCAGTAAGGGAGCACTAGACAATTACAGCCAAAATATTAGTGAGTAAAATTTAATGATGGGACAAAAAGTAACTTTCTTGAGTGATAGAAATATTCTATATTTGATTGGGATGTTGGTCACACATGTGAATATATTTGACTGCCTACTCATTGAACTTAAGATCTGTACATTTCACCATAAATCATAAATGATTTTATTAAAATAACAATACTTAATAAAGATCATTTATAAGATGCCAAAAATATTGAATAATATAAGAAAATCTGCACAATATAGAGTTAAGCTTATTCCACCTTGTCCTAGGTCATGTAGAAATCAGCACCTGAGGCAAGGATTATGATATTAAACTTTATTTGGTAGGTACCAACTGAGGGCAAGGAAAAAAAGAGGAAACAAGATAAGGAAAGATGCAAAGCATGCGATGTGATACATTACTTAGCATGATTATTGCTTCACAAGGAGCCATGAAGAGACACAGCAGGCCACTCAGCAGATGTGTTCACTCAGCATACAGGACTTCTCTAGAAGCTTTGCTAGGAGGACTTGCACTTGAAAGCACTCCAGAGGAGAGAAAAAGAACCAAATATCTACCTAACTCCTTCCTATCTTCAATTTCCCACATTCTCCAGTAATAGTAAACGGTCCCTGGGCAGTTTCTCAAGAAGCGAGATCCCACATCGCACAGTGTGGTATTCTTCTCATTCTGAATGCGGAAGGGTGACTCACTACAGATGGGACACTCATCACATGGGTAAAAAGAAGGAAACGGTCAAAGAAACCTGAGACGGTGCACAAGGTTTGTAACCCAGTACAGATTAACAAGCAGGCTGTAGAATACTATGCACATTATTACCCTACTTTTGTTAAATAAATAAAACTAGGAGAATATATGCCAATATTAATAGTAATCATCTCTGGGGTGGTGCAGTTAATGCTGATTGTTTTTCTACCTTGTTCCTCACTGTGCTTGTTCAATTTCCTACCCTAAAAAGTCAAATACTCAAGTTTCAGAATTCCTTTTTCCCTCACGTTACTAGCTTCAACACTTCATTCCATAATGATATTTTTAGGCCTACAGAGGAGTGTGTTTGGGGTTTAGTCACTAAACTTGGCATGTAAAGCAACTATATAGTAAAAATCACTTTTGGGGCTGGCCGAGTGGCGCGATGGTTAAGAACTGGCTTGGGATGCCAGAGGGCCCCAGTTCAGATCCCACACATGAGGGCCAGTGACACTGCCCTCCACAGCTAAGACGCTGAACAACAGCTCAACCTGGAGCTGGGCTGCCATGAGTTGACAGCGACGGTGTAGCCTGCAGCCCCTGTGGCAGTGGGTTGCCATGGGCTATCATGTGTAGCCAGCAGCCAGTGTGAGCAGCCAGCAGCCAGTGTGAGCAGCCAGCAGCCGCCGTGAGCAGCCGTCCAGAAGCCGGCGACTGATCTGCCTCGCCCGGGAAGAGCGCAATGATGGTGCCAACTTGGGCCAGTGAAGCAACATCCTCCACAACTAGACTGAAGAACAAACAACAGCAACTTGTCTGTTCCCCTCCCCTCGAATCCCCAATAAAAATCTTTTTAAAAAATCACTTTTGAAAATCCCTTACTCATAAAAAATAGTTTATTACCTACAACAAATGGTATATTGTGTACTACCCATCAACTAATTCTTACACCCCCCCAAAAAAAATTTGAGCACTTCTGAGCTTTACTGAAGAAAGTAACAAAATCAAAAGCCTATGTGAAGTTGTCTGGGCAGTCAAACCACACTGCCATCAAGATAATGCCCATATGGCTCCCCTTCTTCCTTCAATCAGGGTTCCACTCAGGTATAATCTCCTGATATACAGGATGGCGTGCAGGAAAAAGATGAGAAACAGAGAGAGCACACAGCAGTCTGCTAGAAAATTCCACACAGGATATGATGAAAAGATCAAGACACAGGTGTGAAGAGGAAGAGATTTCCAACATATTAGTATTCCTGTTCAGTTCAAAATTTTAAAGCAAATGCATAGAAAATGATCCTGATTTAATGTTTAAAAATGCACCTTGCTTAATGTTTATATATGCTTTGAAATCGAAGAACACAGTAACAATGACAAAAATGGGACCTCCACAGATGCCTCTTTGCTAGCATTCTGAAATAGCAGCTCCTGTTAACCTGTACCCTTTTAACTTGCATATTTAGCTTAGAGCACTTACAACAGCCTGACATCATATTAAATACCTAGTTGCTAACTTGTTTGTTGAATGTTTCCTGCACTAAAATGTAGCTACATGAGGGCAGAGACTGTGTTTTGTTCACTGCTTTGTCTTCAGTGAGCTTAGACAAATGGGTGGCACATAATAGGTGCTTAAATATTTGTTAAAGCAAAGTAACTATTAAACCCCTCATCTTTTACATATTAAGCCTCTACAATCTTAATATATGTTCTCAGCTGTGTTTGTTGTTTTCAGAAAGCTGCTCCACTGGTCTTGCCTCTTTTTCTTCACAGGTGTTAGAAAAATCAGAGAATTTATAGTCCAGTGCAGGACCAAACAGCACCAGGCCCATACTGCAATGACTACACCCTACTTAATGAACTATTTCAAAAATTTTGTATTTTTCATATTTCCTTTCTAAATCATTGAGGTTTTTATATAATTATTACTATTTCTTACGAAATAGCTTCTTATTCTGTCATTTTAGGCTACTAAATTAGGGGTTCTGTTTTACATCCTTCAACATTTCATATGAAACTTGATTTATGCCAATATATCTCTGGGACTGGAAATTCAAGTTTACTTACATATGACTTCTAGAACACAATCCATCCAGTAAATGTACTGATACTTTTCAAATACTATGTTGTACTCTTCTGTAATCTGCTATAATCTGGTCTTAAAAACACATTTTATTGGGTTGTCGGAAAAGTCATGATGCATATTTGAGACAGATGGCACTAGTTCATTTTTGGAAGTACTAGAGTCATTCACATCTATGTTATTGCTATGTCATTTGACAGCTGACAGTTCTAGCTTCATTCTAAAAAAAATTAAGCAATTTGGTTGAGTTTTGGAGATTTTACAACAAGTTGAAGATGGAAGACCAAACTGTGCATTTTTTACATATTTTACTGTTTTACTTCCATAAAAAGAAGAACACGTGTCAAGCTTGTGAAAAGTTGCATAAAGTTTACGGTGACAATGCTCTACAAGAAAGAATGTCAGTGCCAACAATGGTTCACGAAATTCTGTGGTGATTTTGATCTCGACGATACTCCTTGGTCAGGGAGGCCCATTGAAGTTGAAGACGACAAAATAAAGGCATTAATAGAGTCAAACCCATGTTACACGACACGAGAGATTGCAGAAACACTGAACATACTTCATTCAAGCATTCACGACCACCTGAAGAAGATGGGATACGTAAGCAAGCTTGATATTTGGGTTCCACACGAACTCAAAGAAGTTCATTTGACAGCGCATATAAACATCTATAATATGCTCATTAAACATGAGGAAAATGATCCTTTTTTGAAGCGACTGATAGCTGGTGATGAGAAGTGGGTTGTTTACAACAATGTGGTGTGCAAACGTTCTTGGTCCTGACATGATGATTTGCCTCAAACGACATGGAAAGCAGACATTCATCAGAGGAAGGTTATGCTCTCAGTGTAGTGAGATTTTAAAGGTATCATGTTTTTCGAGCTCCTACCAAGGAACCCAAACAATCAGTTCGAATGTGTACTGTTGGCAATTGGACAGTTTGAACGAATCCATCATCCAGAAATGTTCAGAGATTGTTTATTGTAAAGGAGTTGTGTTCGATCATGACAACACAAGACCAAGTTTGATCACTCACCAAAAATTATTAGAGCTTGGATGGGATGTGTTGCCACACCCACCATACTCGCCTGACCTTGTGCCGTCAGACTTCCACTTGTTTCGCTCTCTTCAAAACTGCTTGCATGGTATAACATTCAATTCACATGAGGCTGTCAATCAGCACCTTGTTCAGTTTTTTGCAAATAAAGACAGGTCCTTCTATGAACGAGGAATTATGAAGCTCACTGAAAGATGGCAAAAGGTTATCGAACAAAATGGGCAATATATATCATTGATTGATTGATCTTTGTTCTTTATATAAATAAATGACCTTTGAAAAACAGACAAAAGACGTCATGACTTTTCCAAAAACCCAATACAAATATATAAAGTCATTTAATGAGTTCAACCCAGCCAGTATTTATATTTTGCTTTTTAAAAATTTTTAATGTGCTCTTCTAAAACTATGAATAAAGGACACTTCTGAGAAAAATGGAAGGGGAAATTAATACTTTAATTTTGTTTATACCTTATCTCATTTTAAAAATGATTTCAGAAAACTAATAATAATATACAGACTCTTTTAGGTGAAAATACATAAGAATTCAAGGACAAGGGAAAAGAAAAGAATAATGGTAAGACATGGCCAGAGTAGTAGTTTATACCTAGAAAGGCAGGGAGGGGGAACAGACTGTGAATAATTACACTTTATTGTTTTTCCCCTGTCATTAGGACCATGTAAAATTTCTATACCATGAGAAAAGGGGAGCAAAGTATTTAAATTTCCCTTTAAAAAATTCAAGAAGAAAAACAATTAGATAATATCTGCTTCATGTTTAAAATATAACAAAAATTTTTCCTAGTTAAACTTGTGCCTCAGATTCCACTGATCAAAGTTGGGTTCAGTCTTCAAAGTAGGGTTTCTGTACCCTAGATGGTGCGTATGACAACCTATCAACTCATTTAGAGTGAATGGAAACTATTAGAACATTTTATATTTATTTTTATATCATCCACTTAAATTTATATGTTTTGGTTCTGTAATGTTTATCTTACATATTTGGAATACTTCTTTTAAGTCTAATTTCAAAGTATAAACATATTTTTTAACAAAATTAGTATCAAAATACACACACACACACACACACATGTATACAAGGTCTGACAATTTCCCAAACCTGTTGGAACGATGTTGCTTTTTTTTATATCAGAGGGATTATTCATTATGAATTTGTACCAACTGTACAAACAGTTAACCAAATTTACTACTTGGGAGTGCTGGAAACGCTGCATGAAAAAGTTAGATGACCTGAACTTTTCACCAAAAATTCATGGTTCTTGTATCATGACAATACACGGCACTGTCTGTGAGGAAGTTTTTAGCCAGTAAACAAATAACTGTATTGGAACACCCTCCCTACTCACCTGATCTGGCCCCCCATGACTGCTTTCTTTCCCCGAAGAGAAAGGAAATGTTGAAAGGAAGATATTTTCATGATATTCAGGACATCAAGGGTAATATGACGAAAGCTCTGATGGCCATTCCAAAAAGAGTTCCAAAATTGCTTTGAAGGGTGGACTAGGCGCTGGCGTGGGTGCGTAGCTTCCCAAGGGGAGTACTTTCAAAGTAACTGCAGTCATATTCAGCAGTGAGGTATGCAGCACTTTTTCTAGGATGAGTTCGCGACCTTAATTGTCAGACCTCGTACACATGCATATATATGTACACACATATATCATGTGTGGTTTAGCGTCTTGTTTATTGAACATTCTGTCAAGCATTTTCTCATTCATTAAATATTACTTTAAAAATAAATTTACTGAATACGCTGTAAGGATGAACTATAAATTGTGTTTAGCTATAACCCCCAGTTGTTGGAAAATCAGGTTGTTTCCAATATTAACTATTTTAAATAAAGCTGTGATAAACATCCTTGCACAAAAATACCTAGTTTCTTTAGAGGTAGAATTACTGGGTCAAAGGGTATGAACATTTTAATACTTATGATATGGATACCGTGCTATTTTACAAATGTAAAAGTTTTTCATGGAAAAAAATACTTGCTGATCATGACTTTGCCCTCTTCCCATGACATTTTAACAATCATTTTCAATGTACTATTATTTCTAAAAAAAAAAAAAAGCTATTTCTCGGACCCCATATTTGTCTCTTCAAATTAATGTCATGATAAAAGATATCCTCTTAGAAAAATAAACCGATTTATGTTACGCCTTTGTCATGCCGGGTAGAAGTAAAGGACAAGGAATACATAAGCTTTCAATTATACAGCCCTTTATTGCTGAGAGCTGAGCTAATCCCTTCCTCCAAAAACACTGTTGAAAGCAATCACAGGGCTAAGAAGTCCTGGGAAAACATCAAGATTCAATTACAACCATGTCACATGCAGCTATCATATTGTCATCTTTATCCTTGAATAAAGTCAACTAGAAGTAAGAGCAATAAACTTGGAAAAATGTTATTACCATTCTTTAACTTCTCTTCAGATTATGCTGAGGTGTAATTCAGATCATCATCTAGCTAGCAGATGCTAAGGGCAGCAAATGAGGAGACACTTAAAATAACAAGTTTTAATAATAATTATGAAATCAGACATACCTTGAAGACTTAGGCTGATCTGAGTACAATTTAGTTTGGAAGGATCAAGTGTTGATCTGAAAGGTCTGTTTGTTTGTATTATATGAAATGGTGTCTAACTTTAGTCATCTTTTCAACAGAAACACAAGAGAACTTAAAAAAATTAAAGAGGATAGGTATAATTGTTTTGATTTTTTAAGTTAAGTAAAACACAACCAAATTTTATTTTTAAATAGTTACCTCTATGGGAAGTGGAGGGGACAGAATTACAAGTTAGATTTCTCTGTCCATACCTAGTTTTATAGGTTTGATTCTGGGACAATGTAACAATTTAACATAATTGGACTAGAAAAAAATAATTAAATTAAAATAAGACAATTTCAAAAAGAATAAGGCAATTTCAATAAGAAAATAATCCCTTAAAATCAGGAGCAAAATGAGATCAATAAACCGGTATATTGATTTTGCAGGATAACCACAAAGATTGGGAGAAATATTTCAAGTGAATTGAAATCATATTAATTTAGTTATACATTCCTAGCGGCATATATCCTATGCTCAGAAAGAGACAAAATAATATTTTCAGTAATCATATTTCTACTGATGGTAGTCGTGTTGCTGTTGTTTGGAGGCCATCTTGCAAAAAAAAATTAATGATTAATTATATCGTAATTAATTGGGAACCAGGATCTTTTGTGTGGGGAAGGAGGGAAGGATAAGTAAAACTCATGTATTCCTAAACCTGAACTTGAAGTATATATACCACCCCACTGAAAATAAAGTGTAGATACAATGATCATCCTAGTAGCTATAGCTATCTACATGAAAAGGGAATAATAAAATTAGACTATAACCATTCTGCTATCTCAACTGAATTAATGAATCTAGGCAATAACCATTAACAGCAGCAAAAAATCACAAAAAGAGAAACAACCTGATTTCATGTGTCTCCTGATGAAGATTCTAACCATCACCTGTGGAGTATTATGGAAAAAAAAAACTGAACCTGAATCTGACCAAGCCATTAGATCTAATAACAATTTACAGGAAATTCAAGAAAACATGTTAAAAGAAAAAAAGACCATGAGAATACAATCAGCAAAATCCAGATAGTAGGAAACTCTATAAATGATACTGTGTCGTCAACAAATAAATTGCAAGAAAAAGAAAAGAGAGAAGAGAAACCTTTAGATTAAAAAATACTGAAGAGATATACTAACCAATTGCAATGTGGACTCTGATTCAAACAAACTGTGAATCATATACATATGAGACAATCAAGAAAATTTGATCTGACTAAATATCTGATGATAAGGAGAAATTAACTTTTTAGATGTGATAAATGGTACTATGTCTTAAAAGATAAGCATATTCATCTTTAAAGTTACATTCTGAAATATTAAAGGATAAAATATAATGGCTGGCATTTACCTCAAAATAATCTAGTGAGTGGGTAGGGATATAGATGTAGAACAAAATTGGACATGAGCTGATAATGTTGAAGTTGGGTGGTAGGTACATGAGCGTTCATCATACTATTTCTCTACTGTGTGTGTGTGTGTGTGTGTGTGTGTGTGTGCACGCGCACGTGCACACATGTATATGTGTGTGAAATTTTTCATTATAAAAGTAAAAAACAAAAAATAAAAGAATTACAGGGTATACCAATTCTTCTTTAATTTCACACTTAAGAAAATATATCCTATAAGAAAAGATAACAATATTATCATTTATTCATCCATTCAACAAATATTTGAGAACCCAATGTACAAGAAGGAGGGCAGAGGAATCAAATGTATATCATAAGTTCTCTCTACTCACAAAAAGCTTGTAGACCACTAAAACTCACTATATTATATATTTTCCTTTAAATAAAATGGACCAACTGATTATAAAGAATAAAGAGTTCTCCTTTCCATCGGGATCATTAATAATACCATAAGATACCTTCCCTCTTTCCCTTTCTTCTCTCAGAGTTGGCATAACCCATACATAAAGGATAGTAAAGGCTTAAAAGATTTACTTGAAATTTCAGTTTCAAGGATCACTGAACAGGCAAAATGGTCATAGCCTTTGGTGTAGTCCATGATTTCAATCTCAGAGCCGTAGCCAATAGAAAGCTTAAAATATAATATTTGTTTGGGGATAGGAGCTGGAGAGGAGGAAGAGAGCTCTTCCAGTTACCAATACCAGGAAACCCATCTTTTCACTCCAAATAAATGGATTTCATGAAAAAGAACTATTTTCCTATCCCTGAAAATAAAAGAGGAAATACAAGAGATATCGCACAGAATGAAGTGCTCCGCCAAAGGCATGGACATGAGCAGAACAAACAAAAGTGGCAGCTTATGAGTAGAGAGAAAACAGTAGAAGACAAAGAAAGAATGCAAAAAAGTGACGCTCTGAAAGATCAGAGCCAGTTCATCATAAGAAAGCAAGCAAAGTGGGCAACAGAGATTGGACAAAGCAGAAGAGAGCAATTTTAAAAGAAAATCAAAGAGATAAATGGAGTCACAGTCACTCAGATCTTGGGGAAAGATGAAACATAAAGAAACTCTCAATTGAACACATTTGCATATTGTGGATTGCAAGATCACTTTTAACCAGGTTAAGATGTTTAATTAAAATGCTTAGTAAGTTTTCATTATCTGAGCTATAGACTGTATTAAGAGCTTGCCAAATAATACCTTTTGTTGCAGTAAGTAAGCACCAGCAAACTATTGATTGTATAAATCATGATGGATGCTAATGACGCCATAGTCACTAATTCATATTCAACCAGAGACCTGTGATTCCTGATTATGTACCTACACCCTTCCCTACGCAATAATTAGAGGCAGAGGCTAAATCAGACTTCCTGGGTAAGAAGCCGCCCAGAGTTGGGATTTTAATTAAGATTATGCAACACAATGGAATATCATGTAATCCTAAATATGATAACTATAATGGAAAATGGTGAAATATTTATTATAAAACATTAAGTTCCAATAGCTGAATACGAAACATGAGTATGTCTGTACATTAAAAACCACAATTATTGAATGATAGGTCATCCATGTGTAAAGTAATATGCAAAAATAAAAAAAAATGAGCCAGAATGGTAGAAGTGTGAATAATTTCATTTTTGTAAAGCTTACTTTATAGTTTTTATTATTAAAAGAGTGGAAACAGACAGAGTAAACTGGAGAGGTTTGGGACTTTTAAATAATAGGAATATGCCTATTTTAAGGAGTTCAAAGTATCCCTCTCTATGAGAGAAACACTGAAAGCACATCTGCTCAGAGATTTGCCTCATCCCAGGCCCTGCTTGTTAAGTGGGAGGCCAGGTTCTAATTAGTGTCCAGTGCAAAATAAGGAACTAGCATTTCCAACACTCTAGTAGCTAACACCTATTTCTACATTCAAACAGTCTAGCAGCGAGAATGAGTATCAGAGTCAAGTATAGAATCTCCTCCCCTAGTGATAACCAGGGACCAGGCCACACGTTTAGTGTCTGTAAAATAAACACCAATCTATATGTCACTCTAATAACATCAAAACCAGTGATGTCCAATAGAAATATGTTAGCCAAAAGTCTAATTTTCAATTTTATAGTAGCTACTAATCTTTAGAAAAGTAAAAAGAAACAGATAAAATTAATTTTAATAATATATTTTTATCAAAACCAATATATCCAAAATGTTATTTAAACATAAAATCAAATATTTAAAATTCTTTTTTTTTTGAGAGGGGGCGGCCAAGTGGCTCATTGGTTGAGTTGGCTTGGGAGCGCAAGCTCTGAGCAGCAGGGCTGCCAGTTCGGATCCCACATGGGCCAGTGACGCTGCGCCCTCTACAGCTAAGATGGTGAACAACAGCTCAACCTGGAGCTGGGCTGCTGTGAGTTGCCGACGATGGTATAGGCTGCAGTGGGGCTGCAGTGGGCTGCCGTAAGCTACCATGAGTGGCCGGCAGCTGGGGTGAGCAGCCATGAGCCACCATGAGCGGCGTCCAATGGCCAGCAACCGATCTGCCTCAGCCGGGAAGAGTGCAGTGATCACAATACCAACATGGACCAGTGAATCGATGTCCTCCACAACTAGACTGAAGAACAAAAGGACAGTAACTTGGCTGTTCCCCTTCCCCGAATCTTAGTTGTGGAGGGCGCAGCTAGCTCAGCTCCAAGTCCAATCACAATCCAGCCACTCGTCGGCAGCTCACAGCCGCTCAGCTCAAGGTGTCGTGCTCAATCTTAGTTGGGGGGGGGGGCACAGCCCCCCCATCCCATGGGGTAGTCGAACCAGCAACCTTGTTGTTAAGAGCAAACGTTATAACCAATGAGCCATCCTGCCGCCTACTGGCAGCTCAGCAGCAGCTCAGCTCAGGCGCAGCTCACTGGCCCATGTGGGAATCGAACCAGCGACCCTGTTGCTCAGAGTTCACATTCTTAACCAACTGAGCCACTCCGCCAGCACTAAAATTCTTAATGAGATATTTTACATTCCTTTTTCACACTAAGTCTTTGTAATCAGTGTATATTTTACACTCATACCACATCTAAATTCAGACTATGTGGCTGACAATTAAATTCGCAAACTCATCCTATATAAACTGCTACATATCTCATTGCTGAATATCACTATGGTCACCTTTGAAGTCCTCCCCTTGGGAAGCTATGCACCCACGCCAGCACCTAGTCCAACCTTCAAAGCAATTTTGGAGTCCTTTTTCTGGAAAGGCCAGCAGAGCTTTCATCCTATTATCCTTGATGTCCTGAATGTCATCAAAATATCTTCATTTCAATATTTCTTTTATCTTCAGATAAAGAAAGAAGTCACTGGGGGCCAGATCAGGTAAGTAGGGAAGGTGTTCCAATCGTTTTTGTTTACTGGCTAAAAATTCCCCCACAGACAGTACCGTGTGAGCTGGTGCATTGTCATGATACAAGAGCCATGAATTGTTGGTGAAAAGTTCAGGTCATTTTCATCTAACTTTTTCAAGCAGTCTTTTCAGCACTTCCAAACAGTGAACTTGGTTAACTGTTTGTCTAGTTGGTACAAATGCATAATGAATAATCCCTCTGATATAAAATAAGGTTAGCAACATCGCTTTGACTCTTGATTTGGACTGACGGAACTTTTTTAGTCATGGAGATGATGGACTTCCGTTATGCACTTTGAGGCTTTGTTTCAGGGTCGTATTGGTACACCCATGTTTCATCACCAGTGATAACACGGCCCAAAACATCGTCTTGCCTCTCCAAAAGGTCTTGGCAAACTTCGACCCTCCTTTGCTTTTGTTGATCGGTGAGCTCCTTTGGGACCATTTTTGCACACACCTTTCTCATGCCAAGATTTTCAGTTAAGATTTTCCTAACTGTTTCTCTGTTGGTGTTTACTTGGTCTGCTATGCTTCTCACAGTCAGCTGGTGATTCTGACGCACAATTTGACGAATTTTTGCAATGTTTTCATCAGTTCTGTTCATTACTGGCAGCCCTGACCTTTCTTCATCAGCGACATGTTCTCTCCCCTCAGAAAAACGTTTAAATTATTTGTACACTGCCGTTTTCCTCATGGCATTATCCCCATAAACTTGGAATAACATGTCCCTGATTTCAATTCCAAGCTTGCCAAGTTTAACAAGAAATTTAATGTTTGTTCATTGCTCTAATTCAAGCTCAGACATTGTCGCAATGGCACACAAAAACACGCAACAACAATAATGAATGCCACTCAGCGAGACACCACCATGATACACAGCTGTGAGACACTGATATACCAAGGTTATGAAACCTTACTGAGCTGTTTGTATAGTGCTGCCAATGTAAGTGCATGGTGGCAAATTCACGAACTTAATTGTCAGATCTCGTAGACACATACTAAATAAAAACATGTGGTTAATGGCTACCGAATTAAACTGTGCAGTGCTAGATTTACAGATACTAATTTTATTAAGTAATTCTTTTAACCAAAGAATCTATTTCTGGCAAAGTTAAAGAAAATGTGGAGAATTTCTACTTATCTTTAAAATGCAATGACACTTAATAACAGCAGTGAAAATGAAGCTCAAACCAGCAAAGACTATTATTATGACTATGTTTGCAGTTTCAGTGGCTTTCTTCTTCTGAGTTTTGTTGTAGTGGTGGCAGTCATTGTAAAACTAGTCATTAATTATGTACTATTTTGGGCCAGCCGAGTGGCACGATGGTTAAGAACTCGCTTGGGATGCCAGAGGGCCCCGGTTCGGATCCCACATATGAGGGCCAG
>NW_017732032.1:367122-370614 GCF_001890085.2 Hipposideros armiger
TCTCTCTCTCTCTCTCTCTCTCTCTCTCTCTCTCTCTCTCTCTCTCTTTCTCTCTCTCCATGTGTGTGTGTGTATTCCTACATATCCATCTATCTATATAGATGTAGATATCTATAGTTCTATATACATCTATATAGATAGATAGATACATGAAACAGATAGGACACAGGCATATAGATCTATAGATAGATAGTTATATATAGAAAGACATAGATCTATAGAGAGATAGTTGTATATAGAGAGACATATAGAGATATACAGATATAGATATATATCTATTAACATAGATAGAGAGATATCAATAGATGGATGGATAGATACATACATACATACATAGATACATAGATAACTTATTGGTTATGTTTCTCTGAAGAGCCTTAATACAACACCCTAGGCTCAACTAAGTACAACTTCCTAAAGCCATAGATTAAAAAGGGAAATCCTAATATAGCCAGATATAACAAACAGGTTCATTTCACAGAAACAGCAATAAGACTGACAGGTGAATTCACAACAAAACAATGGAACCCACAAATCAATGTATTCAAATTTTAAAGTGTTGACCTTAACTTGGAATTTTATCCCACTTCCAAAACTTAAGGTATTAATAAAATAAAAATATTTTTAGACATATACTAGAATAATCCATCACTAGCAGATTTACACTAGCATGTTCTTCAAGCACAAGGAAAATGCTTTTAGGTGGAGAAAAATATAAGAAGGAATGAAAATCAAATAAATGGGCAAATATGTGAGTATATATATAAATATTATATAAAACAATTATTAAAATGTATTGTGGGGGAGGGGGCCAGCCGAGTGGCATGTTGGTTAAGATTTGGCCTGGAGGCGCGAGCTCTGAGCAGCAGGGCCACCGGTTTGGTTCCCACATGGGCCACTGATGCTGCGCCCTCTACAGCTAAGATGGTGAACAACAGCTCAACCTGGAGCTGGGCTGCCGTGAGTCGCTGGCAAAGGCGTACGCTGCAGTGGGCTGCCATAAGCTACCATGAGTGGCCGGCAGCAGGCGTAAGCGGCCAGCAGCCAATGTGAGCTGCTGTGAGCTGCCCTGAGCGGCAGTCCAATGGCCGGCAACTGATCTGCCTCACCCGGGAAGAGCGCAATGATGGTGCCAACGTGGGCCAGTGAAGCGGCGCCCTCCACAACTAAACTAAAGAACAAAAGGACAGCAACTTTTCTGTTCCCCTTCCCCGATTCCCCAATGCTGTTCCCCTCCAATTCCCCAATAAAATCTGAAAAAAAATGTATTGTGTGGGATAAAATACATGATGACATATGGTTACTAGACATCGTGGTGATCACATCATGAGTTATATAAATGTCGAATCACTGTGTTGTACACCTGAAACTTATATAATATTGTAGGCCAACTATACTTTAATAAAAACTTTAAAATTATAAAAATACATATAGAATTAAAATATGTAACTCAAATCATAAGCTTGGAGAAGAATAAATTGAGTTAAGAATCCTAAGGCTATTATATTATCCAAAAAGAGAAAAATACTAATTTATATTAGACAATAATAAGCCAACAATGCATATTATTATTTTAGAATAACTAATAATAGTCTTTTAAAATGTATAATTAGCAAGTAATGAGTGTGGAATAATTGAATTACTCAAAAAATACTAAATTAATTCAAAGGAAGGCAAGAAAGGAGAGAAAAGTATGGAAAAACTAAAAAGTAAATAGAAAGATGGCAGATTTAAGCCTAAATATATCATACATTACATCAAATATAGAAAATTAAAAGACAAAACAATAACTATATGCTGCTAAGTGACACACCTTAAATATAAGGATACAGAAAGGCTGAAAGTAAAAAGATAAAAAGATAAATGATACTAACCAAAATCTATATCTATATTAATATCAGACAAAAACAACTAATGCTAAAAGCATTAATAGAGTTAAAGAGAGATGTTTCATGATAAGTGATTCAATTTATTAAGAAGATATAACAATCCTAAATTGTCATGTATCTCATAACATAACCTCAAAAATATATCAAGGGCCGGCCGAGTGGCGCGATGGTTAAAAACTCGCTTGGGATGCCAGAGGGCCCCGGTTCAGATCCCACATATGAGGGCCAGTGACACTGCCCTCCACAGCTAAGATGCTGAACAACAGCTCANAGTGAAGCAACGTCCTCCACAACTAGATTGAAGAACAAAACGACAGCAACTTGTCTGTTCCCCTTCCCCCAATTCCCCATCACTGTTCCCATCCCCCCAATTACCCAATAAAAATCTTAAAAAAAAAATTATGTACTATTTCTTCTATTATTTTGTTGTTTGTTTTGAATATAAGCACTTTAAAAGCCTGCCAAAGTGAAACTACATTTTTCAACTGTTATTATACAGGCATATCTCAGAGACATCACATAATAAAGCAAATATTGCAGTAAAGCAAATCACACAATTTTTTTTTATTTCCCAGTACATATAAAAGTTATGTTTACACTACACGGTAGTCTATTAAGTATGTCATAATATTATGTCTAAAAAAACAATGTACATAATTTAAAAAAATACTTTGTTGCTAAAAAATGCTAACCACCATCTGAGCCTTCAGCGAGTCATAGTCTTTTTGTTGGTGGAGGGTCTTGCTTCAGTGTTGATGGCAGCTGACTGATCAGGGTGGTGGATGCTGAAGGCTGGGGTGGCTGTGGAAATTTCTTAAGATAACAATGTAGTATGCTGCATCAACTGACTCTTCCTTTCATGAACAATTTCTCTGTAGCATGAAATGCTATCTGATAGCATTTAACCCACAGTAGAACTTCTTTGAAAATTGGAGTCAATTCTCTCAGACCCTGCTGCTGCTCTTTTAGTTAAGCTTATGTAATATTCTAAATCCTTTGTTGTGATTTCAACAATCTTCACAGCATCTTCACCATGAATAGATTTCTTATCAAGAAACTACTCTCTTTGCTCATCCATAAGAAGCAAGTCCTCATCTGTTAAAGTTTTATCATGAGATGACAGAAATTCAGTCACATCTTCAGGCTCCACTTCTAATTCTAGTTCTCTGCTATTTCCACCACATCTGCACTCACTTCCTCCACTGAAATCTTGAACCCCTCAAAGTCATCCATGAGGGTTGGAATCAACTTCTTCTAAACTCCTATAATGGTTGTATTTTGACCTCTTCCCATGAATCACAAATATTCTTTTTTTTTAAGATTTTTTTTTAATTGGGGAATTGGGGGGATGGGAATAGTGCTGGGGAATTACGGGAAGGGGAACAGACAAGTTGCTTTCCTTTTGTTCTTCAATCTAGTTGTGGAGAACATTGCTTCACTGGCCCAAGTTGGCACCATCATTGCGCTCTTCCATGGTGAGGCAGATCAGTCGCCGGCTTCTGGATGGCCACTCACTGCGGCTGCTGGCCGCTCACGCTGGCTGCTGGCTACACACGGTAGCCCATGGCAACCCACTGCCACAGGGGCCGCAGCCCACGCCGTC
>NW_017732032.1:371324-374062 GCF_001890085.2 Hipposideros armiger
TATGTGGGATCCGAACCAGGGCCCTCTGGCGTCCCAAGTGAGTTCTTAACCATCGCACCACTCGGCCGGCCCACAAAATGTATTTCTCAAATAAGACTTGAAAGTCGGAATTACTCCTTGGTCCATGGACTGCAGAATGGATGTTGTGTTAGCAGGCATGAACACATTAGTCTCGTTATACATCTCCATCCGAGCTCTTAGGTGGTCATGTGCATTATCAATATCTTGAAAGGAATCTTTTTTCTGAGCAGTATGTCCCAACAGTGGACTTAAAATATTCAGCAAATCATGTTGTAAATAGTTGTGCTGTCATCTAGGCTTTGCTGTTCCATTTACAGAGCACAGGCAGAGTAAATGTAGTGTAATTCTTAAGGACCCTAGGATTTGCAGAATGGTAAACAGCACTGGCTTCAGCTTAAAGTCACCAGCTGCATGAGCCCCTAACAAGAGCGTCAGCCTGTCCTTTGAAGCTTTGAAGCCAGGCACTGACACTCCTCTCTAGCCATGAAAGCCCTAGATCACAGCTTCTTCCAGTAGAAGGCTGTTTTGTCTACATTGAAAATCTGTTGTTGCGTGTAGTCACCTCACTAATTGTCTTAGCTAGGTCTTCTGGATAACTTGCTGCAGTTTCTCCATCAGCACTTGCTGCTTCGCTCGCCCTTTTAGTTACGGAGACACTTTCCTTAAACCTCGTGAACCAACCTCTGCTAGCTTCCAAGGTTTCTTCTGCAGCTTCCTCCCCTCTCTCAGCCTTCATGGAATTGAAGAGTCAGGGCCTTGCTCTGGGTTAGGCTTTGGCTTAGGGAATGTTGTGGCTGGTCTAGTCTTCTGTCCAGATCACTAAAACTCTCTCCACATTAGCAGTAAGGCGGTTTCTCTTTCTTATCATTCTTGTGTTTACTGGTATAGCACTTTTAATTTCCTTCAAGAATTTATCATTTTCATTCCCAATTTGACACAAGAGGCTTAGCATTCAGCCTATCTCAGCTTTCAACATGCCTTCCTCATTAAGCTTAATCATTTCTAGCTTTTGATTTAAACTGAGAGACATGCAACTCTTCCTTTTACTTGAACACTTAGAGTCCATTCTAGGGTTATTAATTGGCCTAATTTCAATACTGTTGTATCTCAGTGGATAGGAGAGAGATGGGGAAACAGTCAGGTTGGTGTAGCAATCAGAACACACACAACATTTATTAAGCAAGTTCACCATCTTATATGAATGCCGTTCATGATGCTCCCAAACAATTACAATAGTAACATCAAAGATCATTGACCACACATTACCTTAACAAATATAATAATAATGAAAAAGTTTGAAATATTGTGAAAATGTGACAGAGATATGACATGAGAAAATGCTGCTGATAGACTTGCTTGATGCAAGATTGCCACAAACCTTCAATTTATAAAAAACACAGCATCTGTGAATAGCAATAAAATGAGGTGTGCCTGTACAATAGTCCCCCCTTATGTGTGGTTTCAACTTGCCATGGTTTCAGTTACCCAAGGTCAACCACAATCTGAAAATCTTAAGTGAAAATTTTCAGAAATAAATAATTCATAAGTTTTAGCAGGCTGGTTTTCCCATTCTCCCTACCACCCCAGAAGCAATCACTGAACCTCTCTAAAGAAATAAACCGCTACTATAAGTCTCAAATTATTCTCCAAAATAAAATTTCATGGCACCTGAGCTTAAAAATCATAAATCATAAAACACAAAAGAAAACAAGCCACTACAGGTAACAATCCATAGAAACAAGAAAGAGCAAAAATAGGCTTATAAAAACAATAAACATTGGAGTTATCAGATATAGAATATAGTATAAAATACATTTGAAAAATAAAGGATGGTATTGAAATGTCTAAGAAATAACAGACTATTAAAAATGAACAGAAAATGTATTGAAAAATAATTTCTACAACTAAAAATACTACAATAATTGGATAGAATAAATGTACAGGATAAAGAACAGTACATTAGACATATGTGAAGAGAGAATTAGTAATGATGAACTAGGTAATTAAACCTAACCCTCTAGACAAGAACAAGTAGAAAAAATGAAAAAGTATTTTTTATTTTGTTTTTTTAAAGACAGTGGAAATGTACCACATAGTCAAGAATTTGAGGAAGAGGGAGGGAGAAGAAAAAGACAAGAAAAAAAGAAAACTAAGATAGTGAGCAAAGGAGATGAAAGAGAAAATTGTGGAATAGCAATATTTGAAGAGATCATGGCTGAGAATTTTCCAAACTTGAGGAAAGACATCAAGCCACAGATTTTGGAAGCAGTATTAATCCTTAGCAGACAAATACAAAGGAAATCACCTGTGATGACTATTTGATGTGCCAACTTAGCTAAGTCATCGTATCCAGTTTTGGGTTAAACACCAGTCTATATATTGCTGTGAAGATATTTTTTAGATGTGTTTAACATTTGAATCAGTAGATTTTGAGTAAAGCAGATTACCCTCCATAATGTGGGTAGGCCTTATCCAATCAGTTGAAAGTCATAAAAGAAAGGACTGAGGTGCCCCAAGGAAGAAGGAATTTTGCCTTCAGACCTGAGCTGCAACATCAATTCTTCCCTGGGTCTCCAGCCTATTGGCCTGATCTGAAACTTGCCATCACCCACAATATGTGAGCCAAATTCTTAAAATCTCAATATCTCTCTCTCTCTCTCTCTCTCTCTCTCTCTCTCTCTCTCTCTCTCTCTCTCTCTCTCTTTCTCTCTCTCCAT
>NW_017732032.1:376382-392643 GCF_001890085.2 Hipposideros armiger
ACAGCAACTTGTCTGTTCCCCTTCCCCCAATTCCCCAGCACTGTTCCCATCCCCCCAATTCCCCAATAAAAATCTTAAAAATATATATATATATATCAAGCAAAACTTGACATCACTTGGGCCGGCTGAGTAGCTCAGTTGGTTGAGTTAGCTTAAGAGCATGAGCTCTGAGCAACAGGGCCACTGGTTCAATTCCCACATGGGCCAGTGATGCTGCGCCCGAGGTGAGTTGCTGCTGAGCTGCCAACAAGTGGCAGGATGGCTCAGCTGTTGACAGCATGTTCTCCTAACAACAAGACTCCCTGTTCTATGGTGGGCTACGCCTGTCTCCAACTAAGACTCAACACGGCACCTTGAGCTGAGCTGCCACCCGGATGGCTCAGTGGATAGAGCATGCACTGTTAACAACAAGGCTGCCAGTTTGACTCTCACATGGGATGGTGGCTACGCCCACCCACAACTAAGATTGAACACAGCACCTTGAGCTTAGAGGCCACGAGCTGCCGACGGGAAGCCAGGTGGCGAATGGCACCCTCCACAACTAATATTGAAGAGCAACAACTTGGATGGTCCCCCTCCCCAATTCCCCAACTCTGTTCCCCTCTTCCAATTTCCCAATTTAAAAACCAAACAAAACAAAAAGAAAACTTGACATCACTAAAGGATACACAGACAGATCCACAATCTTAGTCGGATGTTTAAACACACTTTTCTTAGTAACTTATAAAAAAAGCAGATCAAAAAATCAGTAAGGAGAAGCTTTGAAAATCATGGCTAACAAACCTGACCTAATTTACACATGTAAAATCCCAAAACTGCAGCATATACATCCTTCTCAAGCACACTTAGAACATTTAAAAAGCTGACCATATATCAATGTATGTTCTCTGATCACAATAGACTTAAGCTAGAAATAATAAAAAAAACTAGAAAATCTTTCATGCATTTTGAAATTAAGTAGTACTTAATTAAATGGCCCATAGTTCAAAGAAGCAATCATGACAAAAATCAGAAAGTATTTTCTACTGAATGATAATTTAAAAAAAATAAACAATGTATCAAAACCTATGGATATAACAAAAGCTATGCTTAAGGGGAAAACCATAGAATTAAATGCATCTATTAGAAAGAAAGCCTGAAAAACAATGACCTAAGCATCTTTCTCAAGAAGTTAGAAAAAAAAATAGCAAATTAAAACAATAAAGTAGAGTTAAGGGGAAAAATAAGGGCAGAAATTAGTATTATATAAATCAAACAACCAACACACTCTTGAAAAACAACATGGGAGAACTCACTCTATTGGACATCAAGTTACTCCATATCTACAGAAATCAAGACACCGTGCTATTGGCACAAAGACAAATAGAACAATGAAACAGAATTGAGAGTCCAGAAACAAATTCCCACATGTATACAGACACTTGATTCATGACAAAGGCAGTAACGCAGAGCAGAGGACAAAGGGTGGCATTTTCAATAAATGGTGCTGAGTCAAATTAATATCTACATGGAAAAATAAAAGAAACTTGACCCCTATCTCACATAATATACAAAAGTAAATCCAGGAAACCAGTGGAGCTAAATATGAAATTTTAAGAAACAACAAATCTTCTAGAAGATAATTTAGGAGATTTTCTTCATGCTCTAGAAATAAGGCAACAATATTTTTAAACCAGACATAAAAAACAATAACCATTGATAAAGTACATCGCATTCAAATTAAGAACAAGTTTTCACCAAAAGACACCAGTAAGAGTGAAAAGGCAAATCTCAGACCGCGAAAAGATATTTGTAATACATAAAACAAACAAAAGGCTCATATCTAAACTACAGAAAGGATTCCTATGAAGAAATAAGTAAAAGACAAATGTGTTAGTTCCGGTCCTCTCAGAAGCAGATGCCAAGATGAGATTAAATGTGCAGGGATTTATTAAGGGAAATTCCTGCAAAAGAAATTTCATTTAATCCACAAGAAAGTGTTTTAACACTTTAAATCCCATAAAGGACATAGATATTTTATAAAAACCATTCATTTTTGTATATTTTTGCAAAGAAGTAACAGACTTCTAATTATATTAGGATAAAATTCTATAATGAAGTGGAATGGAATTAGGAGATCATGGAGAAAAGTGAATGATGTAAAACTCATAGTTAGAGCTTTAATTTTAAATGACATGGAAAAAACTGTAAGGGATAGTTTACTTGGAATTCACTAGATTACATTTTCTGCTATAAAGAGAGCTCAAGATAGAGACTAATTTCAGTCCCCACCCCAGCCCCCAGTTTGTGGCCACTGAAAATTTATACTATCTACATGTATAATTTAGTAGTTTTTTAAAAGTTGCAGAAAGGGAGTTTATTAGAAGTAAAAATACATTTCAAAGAAGCAGAAACATGGGCCAGCCGAGTGGCACGATGGTTAAGAACTGGCTTGGGACGCCAGAGGGCCCTGGTTCGGATCCCACATATGAGGGCCAGTGACACTGCCCTCCACCCCTAAGATGCTGAACAACAGCTCAACCTGGAGCTGGGCTGCCGTGAGTCGCTGGCGACGGCATAGGCTGCAGCCCCTGTGTCAGAGGGTTGCCATGGGCTACTGTGTGTGGCCAGCAGCCAGCGTGAGCGGCCAGCAGCCGCAGTGAGCGGCTGTCCAGAAGCCGGCGACTGATCTGCCTTGCCCAGGAAGAGCGCAATGATGGTGCCAACTTGGGCCAGTGAAGCAACATCCTCCACAACTAGACTGAAGAACAAAACGACAGCAACTTGTCTGTTCCCCTTCCCCCAATTCCCCAGCACTGTTCCCATCCCCCCAATTCCCCAATAAAAATCTTTAAATAAATTTTTTTTAATTAAAAAAAAAATGCAGAAACAGGCCCAAGCAGTAGAGAACGGCTCAAGGGCCATTGTTAGAAAAGAAAGTGCACTCCAAAGAGTTTGGAGCGGGCCGAGCAAAGGAAGCTCAAAAGACCTAATTTAGCATTTTTACACTTATATAATTAAACAAAGGGGGAAAAAAATCAGTGTATTAGTCTACATATTCAAGTATATGCTTTGCCTTTTGCAATTAAATTCCTTTAGGAATTACTTTAAAAATTAAATCTTTTATAAATATTTTAAATATAATGTAAACACTTATTTTCAATGTTTTTAAGTTATCAATTTATGTTCATGCAGAGTTTGTACACCCACAGAATATACTTCATCTTTGTAGTAATGGATACTGAGCAAAGGAAAAAGTAAGCTAGGATGACTGGGCCGGCCGAGTGGCTCGTTGGTTGAGAGTTGGCTTGGGAGTGCCAGCTCTGAGCAGTAGGGCCGCCAGTTCGGATCCCACATGAGGGCCAGTGATGCTGCACCCTCTACAGCTAAGATGGTGAACAACAGCTCTACCTGGAGCTGGGCTGCTGTAAGTCGACCGCGATGGCGTAGGCTGCAGCCCCTGCTGCAGTGGGCTGCTGTGAGCTACCTTGAGTGGCTGGCAGCCACCATGAGCTGCCAAGAGCCACTGTGAGCAGCCGTCCAACGGCCAGCAGGCAACTGCCCCCTCTTTCACCCCCACCCTGGGAGAAGAGCGCAATGATCACAATACCAACATGGGCCAGTAAAGTGACGTCCTCCACAACTAGACTGAAGAACAAAAGGACAGCAACTTGTCTGTTCCCCTTCCCCGATTCCCCAATGCTGTTTCCCTCCCCCATTTCCCCAATAAAATCTTTAAAAAAAAAAGTAAGCTAGGAAGAGAAATGCAGCATGAGCCCATTTAGGGCTGAGCACAAGTTTGAAATGAAAGTATAAGAGAATAAATAAACGGGTTGTAGAGACAGAATGAAGGGACTCTTCCTTAAGTGGAAATGCAATCATCTCAAGTACTTATAATGCACTGCACAGATGTTTATTTATATAAGAACGTGTAAATATATACATCTGGTTAATTAAAAGCAGATTATAAATCCAGTGCTTTGGAATTGAAATGTATTAAGTATTATTCTAGCTAACAGTCTCTTAACCACACAAACTGCACTACATAAAATACAGGTTTTGGAAGATTTTGTTCTGCTTTGTTTTGTAGAAACATAGAAGTTATCTGGAACCATCTTAGCATATGTGGAATCATGCTACATCCTTCATAATGTTAATCTAGAATATTTAAGTGATGTAGTTTAGTGTTATAAAAAAAAAGCAAGGACTTTGGATTCAAACACAACTGAGTTCAGATCACAGCTCTCCAACTTAATAGTTGTGTCGTCTTGGACAAGCCACTTCTATGGGCCTCAGTTTTTTTTTTCTGGAAAGCTGGAAAGCTAATATCTAATATAATAGGATGTTGCAATGGGACTCTTGCTTGAGGTGTCAAAATAATATATGTCGGAACACACGTGAAACCAGACTCTTTCACCCAGCACACTCCTACAGAGTTAAAGAGGAAAGAGGCCATGACTATCAATTTAATTTTTCTGCATAACAGACCACCCCACAACTTAGTGCTCCAAACTACAAGCATATATGTATTATTTCTCACACTTCTGTGAGTTGTTTTGGCAATTCTCCTGGTCTTGACCAGCTTGGGTGGGCTAGATGATCTAGAATAGCCTCCTTCACATGTCTGATGGGGTAACAGGAAATGCTTAGCCACATGACCCTCATCCAGCAGGCTAGTCTAAGCTTATCCACAGAGTGGTAATCACAAAGTTCCCAAGAGCAGCGAGAGAGGTCAAGCCCGATTTTGCAAGCACTTTTTAAGTCTCCATTTGTATCCTATTTACTATTGTCCAATTGGCCAAACAAGTCACATGGCCAAGCTACCACAATTCTTGAATCCCTCAGAAAGATAAGAGATATAAAAAGGGGGTTGTGAACACAGTACCTAGCTTCTAGTCAGAGCTCGGTAAATACATGTTGAATGAATAAAGGAATGAAAGAAAAAAATTGAGAGGGTGGTGGTGCTACTAATCAAAATATAAGGTTTAAGAAAAGAAGCAGGAACTCATGAGATGTTCAAATAAATACCCAATAGACAATTGAACATATATTTCTGGAAAGTTGTGAAAGGATTTCCTGGAGCTATTTTAGAGATTAAAAATAAACTTTGTATGTTGGTCTACTACTATTATCCCTTATTTACAATTGTAGATTAAATGGTAGTAGGCTTCAAATATTAAATTTCCTCAAATCTAAGAAGTAGTTTCCACAATTTAACAGTTCAGTTGAGATGTGTATTACATCCATGTGTACATTTAACATGACAGTATTCCTTTCTTTATGAAAAGCTGGTGTTAAATTAATGTAGCATCCTCAAATTGATGGCATCTTAAAATAGAGGAATTATGATGAACTGCAAACCTTTGACCTGCTGCTTCCAGGAGTAGATTTTAATCGATTAGGTAAGGCTATTTTCAGTCCAGACCCAATCAAGAAGTTTCTGTTTATCTTTCTGCAAATGCTGTTCCACTTCCACTCTTACCCATCTCAGAAAAAGTCACCACCATCCAACCGTTTGATCAACTTAGAAACCTGACAGACATTTCTGATTCCTTCTGCCTCCTTATCGACAGTATTTAGTTCATTGCCATATCCCACTGAATCTACCTTCAAAATATGACTCAAGCACATCTCTACTACCACACCACCCCAGATCAAGCAACCATCATCATGTACTAGGACTTATTTTGATAGCCTCTGAGCTGGTCTCCTTGCTTCCACTCAGGCCTTCATGCTATGCACTTGCAGCCAAAGGATATTTTTAATGTAAGCTACATCATATTATTCTCCTACTTAAAATTCTTCAAATTCCCATTGAACTTAGAATAAAATCCAAAATGACATCACAGCCTTCCATGAATTTCAAGCCTCTGTCAACCTCTTTAACCTCATCTTGCATCACTCTCCACTTTGTTCCATTAAAACTCACTTTAAGTTTTCCTAAGTCCTCTCCCTCCTCAGAACCTTCTCCATGCTATTCTCTCTGCCTAGCCTACTCTTCTCCCCTCTCTTCCCCCAGTTCATTCAGACTTATCTCTTAGGTCTCAGCTGAAAGTGTCATGCCTTCAGAGAAAATTTCCCTGACCTTCCCACACAAACTAAATCATATTTATCCCCATTATTTCCTCTGACTCCATCCTCTCTTTTTATTTAAAGCAATTATCAACATCTCTAATATATATCAATATGTTCATGTATATACCAGAGGTGCCAAAAAATGTATACAAGTGGACACTTTGGTAAGCGTTGCTCAAGCAGTAGTTTGCCATTATCAGAAGCGTCTGGACGCTGATGGAACCACTTTGAGCACCTGTCACTGCAGAAGTCAAACGTGACTTGTATTCATCTTTTGTTATCGGTATATATTGAGTATTATAATTTTAATAGTTTTTCCTTTCTTAAAATGTTTATACATTTTTGGCACCCTCTGTATATACATATACATGTGTGTATGTGTGTTTGTGTGTATATACAGTGTATATATAAAGGTACATTTTTAACAAGTTCCCTAGGTGATTCGCATGCACACTAAGGTTCAAGAATTCATGTTTCTAGTCCTTAGTACTCTGTCTCTCTGAATGCAGTTTAGACCAAGGTTTACTGTCTGCACGTGGCAAAGGGGTTATATACTGTGAAGCAGCAGAGGCTACCATGTCACCCTAGTTCTGTCCCAACGTTTCACACTGGGCTCAATTCTTAATTACCATAGCCTGAGGGTGGCAGTGTCTTCCAATTTGTCAACAGCTCACATCCTAGCCTCCACTCTGAAAAATTATACAAATGTACAACAGGGACATTCTGTGCTCCCTCTTGACTCTGAGTTGGAAATGGAAAGCTCACCATCATCATAAGGGCTTCCACAGAAAATGTCGCCTGAATAAAGTACTGAGCAACCACAGTCACCAATGTCCATTATGAATCCTTGCACAGAAAGAATTCTAGATGGAATCCACCAATTTAACAGTCTCTCACTACCCAAAATATGGTTCCTGAACCAGAAAAATCAGCATTATCTGGGAGATCTTGTTAGAAACACAGAATCTTGAGCCTTACCTGAGACCTTGTGAATCAGAATCTGAAATTTTTTATCAAAATTAACAGATGATACATACGCACACTAAAGTTTCAGAGCCATCACCTTAAGAAAATATCTGCTCATACAGGTCTTATTTAACTACTTGTTTTTTCCTATTTTCGCTAGAAAAAATCCCAAGTCTGCAAACACTTTGCGTAAATGTTTTTTAACATTTGAATTACATATCTTGTGTCCTCATCTAAGTGTGCGGTGAATCCTGAAGAAAAAATTCTATCAATATTCCATGTGCCTTAGATAAGAAAAATAATCACGTTATATATGAAATTCATCTGTTTTTATAAAATTCTTCATAAATCTGACTCAGTTTCTTATTCTTGCTATCTTCTACAAGGTCAAGTTCATAAAATTTAGGACTGTTACATTGAACAGAATTGTTTCTCCACAGCATTTCTCAAAATCAATGAAATTTTGTAAATATATTTTATATACCCAATAGCTATACTCTCACTATATTCAATATCCAATTGATAAAATAAATTACAATCATTTAATCATAAAATTAAAGAAGCATGTGCTAAAGACCAATGAAATCAAATTCTGCCAACTCTTGAAAATTAAAATGATTATAAGAATATGTAACTGAAACTTGTATTGATATAAATTACTAACTACAACAACATAAGAGAAGCAATTTCTGAACTGCAAATATAGTTATATTGTTAATTAAAACAGGTAAAACAAAATCTCTTAGCTAATGCTAAGTCATTAACTGATTTAAAATATTTGTGTTTTGCTCTGTAATTTTCTATGTTAATTTGATATTCAGGACTTGATTAAATTTACATTACACGTAAGCATAGACATTAAATTCAGCTCCTACATTATGCTTATAAAGAAATGCAACATGCAATAAAATATAGAGATATTTTAGAATAAATTGTAATTATCTGATTTTTTTCCTTTATGCATTAATATATTTTTATAAACATTTGTTGTTTTGCTCAGGTTCAAAGGTTTCTCAAGTAACACCAATTAACTGCATAAAATATACTTTTTAAATGGCTTTGATGTAATCACCTAACTAAAGAATTTTGTACTGGATGATGGTGTGCATCAATAAAATCATGCTTTCTTTTAGATGTATGGTTTAAAATAACCAGAACTTTTAATGCAGTTCAGCTCACAACACATAATATCTATTTAGGCCCGATGATATCTGTTTAGGCTCGGCCCTTGTAATATGAGTCGTTATAATCCCTGCCCAAGAATTTATGGAGCAAACATCCTGATCACTACAATAGTTCCCATTTATTCATCACAATCTACTAAGTGTCAAGCACTCTACTCAGTGTCTTACATATGTGATCTCATTTGAATCCTACAACTTATGAAGTTGTATTATTACTCAAAATGTGAGGTAAGATCATTGAAACAAAAAGGTTAAATGACTTGCCCAATTTTTCACTGAACACAAGGGGCAAAGCCAGAATTTGAACTTAAAATTTCAAACTTTGCCTCTTTACACCCTCCATGATGCTTCAATGGAATGTTAGAATATATATGTTGAACACTTATTCTGTGTAAGACACTGTACTCAACTTCAAAGAGGATTCAGGATGAATGAACACAATCTTTACACTCAAAACAGTTTTAATCACTTAGCATAATGTTCTCTAGTTCCATCCATATTGTTGCAAAGGGTACTATTTCCTTCTTCTTTATAGCTGAATAATACTCCATTGTGTAAATGTACCAAAGTTTCTTAATCCAGTCATCTACCGATGGGCATTTTGGTTGTTTCCAAGTCAGCTATTGTGAATAACGCCGCAATGAACATAGGGGTACATATATTTTTTCGGATTAATGTCTTGGAATTTTTTGGATAAATACCTAAGAGTGGTATTGCTGGGTCATAAGGTAGTTCCATTTTCAGATTTTTGAGGTACCTCCATACTGATTTCCATAATGGCTGCACCAGTCTGCAGTCCCACCAGCAGTGCACCAGGGTTCCCTTTTACCCACAGCCTCGCCAGCATTTGTTGTTTGTTGATTTATTGATGATAGCCATTCTGACCGGGGTGAGGTGGTATCTCATTGTGGTTTTAATTTGCATTTCCCTAATGCTAAGTGATGTTGAACATTTTTTCATATGCCTGTTGGCCATTTGTATGTCCTCTTTGGAGAAACGTCTCTTCATATCCTCTGCCCATTTTTTAATTGGGTTGTTTGTTTTTTTGGTGTTGAGTTGCATGAGCATTTTATATATTTGGGATATTAATCCCTTATCTGATATATCATTATCAAAGTGAAATAAGTCAGTCAGAGAAAGACAAATATCATATGATCTCACTTATACGTGGATTCTAAGGAACTGAATGGATGGGAGAAGTGGATGGAGATAGTCTCAGAGACACAGAGAAAGAACTGAGGGTTGTTAGTTGGGAGAGGGTGGGGATGAAGGAGAAGGGGAAGGGATGAGACAATACAAATTGGTAATTGTAATATGGCCTCAGGGATAGAAAAAGACACTCCGAGGAATATAATCTATAATGTTGTAAGTATTTCTTAGGGGGCCAGATGGACCCATGTCCTTTTGGGGAGTCCACTTCATAGTCGATGTAGAGGCCTGACCACCACATTGTATTTCTGAAACTGATGTTGAATAATACTGTATGTCAACTATAATTATATATATACATATAGTCTTGGGACATGGAGTAGAGAGCGAGAACGGATTCAATGGAATTGTAATAGATAAGCATGATATCGGGGGTGGGAGGGCAATAGATGGGGGGAGGGGGGTTGTTACCTGGTGAGGGTGAAAAGGGTAACTATTGTATTGTTCTGTACACCTGAAACTAACAATAAAAAAAATAAGTTATAAAAAAAAAGTTTTAATCTAATTGAGGTAGATAATAGGAGTAAAATATGTGCATAATTAGTTTTATTACTCACAAGAATGTAGGTAAATTACACTTTTTATTAATGCTTTGTTTTAATCCAGAATGGGAGACGGTCATTATAAATTATAAAATACTACAATAGATCTATAATAATTATCTTATTTTGGGTTCCTTTACAAGCTGAATCTCAGATAAGAAATCTAGTAAAAGAGTTTATTTGGTAAAATGGACCTCATCAAAATTTAAAATGTTTCCTCTGTTAAGAGCATGAAAAGACAAGATGCGGACAGTGACAAAACATTTGGAAGCCATATATCTGGCGAAGGACTAGTATCTATAATATATAAAGAACACTGAAAACTCAACAGTAAAAAATGAACAGTTCAACTAGAAAACAGGCAAAAGACATGAACAGATATTTCAATAGAGAGGATGTAGAGATGATAAATAAGCACATGAAGATATGTTTGCCGCGTCGCCTGGTGCCTGCGCCACCCACACCTCCTCGCCTCTCCTCTCCCAGCTGAAGCTCGGGGCACCAGAGTGAGAAGCGGGGACTATGTTCCGACGCAAGCTGACGGCCCTGTACTACCACAACCCTACTGGCTTCAACTACAAAGATGAAACAGAATTTAGAAACTTTATTGTTTGGCTTGAAGACCAGAAAATCAGACACTACAAGATTGAAGACAGAGGTAATTTAACAAACATCCACAGCAGTGAGTGGTCCAAGTTCTTTGAAAAGTATCTCAGAGATGTTAGTTGTCCTTTCAAGGTTCAAGATCGACAAGAAGCAATTGACTGGCTTCTTGGTTTAGCTGTTAGACTTGAATATGGAGATAATGCTGAAAAATACAAGGACTTGGCACCTGATAATACAAAAAATGCTGACAATGCAGCTAAAAATGCAGAGCCATTGATCAATTTGGATGTAAATAATCCTGATTTTAAGGCTGGTGTAATGGCTTTGGCTAACCTTCTTCAGATTCAGCGTCATGATGATTACCTGGTAATGCTTAAGGCAATTCGCATTTTGGTCCAGGAGCGCCTGACACAGGATGCAGTTGCTAAAGCAAATCAAACAAAAGAGGGCTTGCCTGTTGCTTTAGACAAGCATATTCTTGGTTTTGACACAGGAGATGCAGTTCTTAATGAAGCTGCTCAAATTCTGCGATTGCTGCATATAGAAGAGCTCAGAGAGCTACAGACAAAAATTAATGAAGCCATAGTCGCTGTTCAGGCAATTATTGCTGACCCAAAGACAGACCATAGACTGGGGAAAGTTGGAAGATGAACATTTTAGGAGTTCAGCCTCTCACCTACTTAGTACAATTGGGCACCATGTACGCTCTGGCATGTGTTTGGAAATCAAATGTCACATTTTCGAGGGAAGAATCCCAGAAAATTGACTTATGTTCTAGAGATTTATCATCATTACTTTTTCTTTAATAAAGTTTGGGAAAGTGAAAAAAAAAAGATATGTTCAACATCATTATCCATAAGAGAAATGCAAATTAAACCCACAGTGAAATATCACTATACACCTATCATAATGGCTACAATATAAAATAAGGACAGCAACACCAAATGCTGTGAAGAAACGATCATTCATATGTTGCTGGTGGAAGTATAAAATGGTACAACCACTCTGGAAAATTTTCATGAATTATTTTAAAACTAAACATGTAACTACCAGATGGCTCAATAATTGCAAACCTGGGTATTTATCCTGGAGGAATGAAAATTATATTTATGCAAAAACCTATACATGAATGTTCCTAGCAGCTTTCTTTATAATAGTCAAAAACTGGAAACAGCCCAGATGCCTCTAAATGGGTGAATGGTTAAACTGTGGTACATATAGTATATAATGGAATACCACTCATTTACTTCCTTAAATCCTATCTCTCTTTTTAAATGTCCCTTTTTTAGTTAAGTTACCCTTAGTTAAACCATGAACCACCATGGCAGGCTACCTGTATGAGATTCGGCTTGGCAATAAAGAGTTTGTAGGAAATAGGTCAAAAGAAAATAAAATGTGGTTCCATAGTGTAATGGTTAGCACTCTGGACTCTGAAAATAAAATGTGATTTTAAAATGTTTATTTATACTGTTATTCCATTGTCAAATTTACCTCCTCCAAGTGCTCTCTGTAATTTCAAATTTTACGGCAACACAAATAAATTCATGGCCCACCATGGAGATTCATGGAACAGTCATTTTAAAGCATACACATTGCATAACATTAGGAGAAATAGTCAATAAAGGACCCATGTTTTTCTGTGAAATTTTATCAAATATAAGGCAAAAGTCACCAGGAACCAGGCCTGGAACTGGTATTTTCTTGCCATTTGAACAGACTATTTTATTAAGAAAAGAATTTTTATCAATACTTTCTTTTATAGATTTGAACTCAACTGTGTTTTACCCTCACCAAAGGATTTACATGTATTTCACATATAATTTTTACTTTTCCAGATTTATTTTTCTGATTTTAGAAAAGTGAACATTTTATAAATAAGTCACTGCAAAGGTATAACACATAATCGTCTGCTACCACCTAGTGGAACTACTAAATTTTGCACAGAAACAATTTTTTTTTTTAGCTGAGCCATCCTGCCACCTGTTGGCAGCTCAGCAGCAGCTCAGCTCGGGCTGGACTCGAACTGCTGTTGCTCAGAGCTTGCACTCTTGAGCGAGCTCTGAAACAATTTTTTGCTCTAACATAGTCATTCTGCTTCATTACCTTCATCTAATTCTCCTTGTTTACATGAATTTGTGGTTGTAAAAGTAAAACTTCTTGATATTTGACCCAAAATTCTCAAAATACAAGGATCAAGTGTAAGGAACAAGATAGAAAGAGAGGAAATGTCTTCTGAAAACATATCACTGCACATTTTCCAACTTAAAATAAAAAACTATTTTGATAGTCACCTATAAACTGATCAGAGAGAAAGGTCACAAATCATACTCCACCTAAATTTACACTCGGAAGATTTGGTTCTTACGCAATTTGACATGGTATCCTCATTCCCAGTTTGCTCCTATTCTATAGAATACATGATTGTATTGCCACTTTTCCTCTGCTGCGCTTATGTCATGCAGAGCATGTCAAATATGTCTGGCCATATTAATTACACTCTTCTTGAACATGGCAACGACGTCCTGGTGGAATACGAGAGCTGAGAAAACAAATTATGAATGAGCCAAATGGTCACTGATAGGAAGACAAATGTGCAGCAAACACTATGATTCCACAGCATTGATTATGCTGTTTTGGCCCAATGACAGCTATTCTAGAGTACAGGAAGGTTTCATCAGCATCCCTTTCTACGCCCTTAGCTGTCACAGTCATACAGGTGAGCCTCCTACCTAAAGTGCACATGATTCTCTGCCCGAAAACTTTCTCAGCTAAGATTTCTTTCCTCAAGTTTACATTTTAAAAGGACAATGTATTGGAGGAGTGTATTGTTGTGAAATGAGCATTCAGTCATATTTCTGGCATGAGGAGTTATTTTCCCAGTCATCATAGCCCCCTTGAGTCTGGCTACATAATATTACATGGCATCTCCCACACCACGGGAGTCAGGCAAAGGTTTGTACTGACAAGACAAAGACATTTCTTTGTGAGGATTATTTATACTCCAATACTACAAAAATCTTCTTTGGGCTCCTCCTCCATGTAAATTCCCCCAACCCCAGCAAACACACCAAAAAAAATGGCAAGAGATTTCCCTGGTACCATCTTGACCAGAATCCTATCCCCTCTGGTGCTTTGCAATGGACACCACCTCTGAATAGGTTTGAACTGAACTCATGATACCCCAAGTAACATAAAGTTTAAATATCCATTAAAATAAGTGGGATAGTTAAAGTTATCAGTTGAGGACAACAGAAAGAAGAAAAGGAAGCCACTATTGTAATGAGATCCTCCTTCAGACTTGTCTGTCCTGAGGCTGTGACGTCAGCTAATAAGAGGGAGCAGCTCCAATAATTCTCTACTTGAATCCACTCCAAATTTTGTTAGAATACTGTTGGGGAAGCAACCATCATGTGACCTACTGCCCTTCCCCTGCAGGGACTGCCCAATAAGTGCCCTGGCCCTGGAACATTCCCTTAAATAAAAGGTGGGTGTTGAGCTGTCAGTTGGCCCCAGATTCTTCCCAGGAAAAAAACCTTTCCCCTGAAGGATTCTCCCTTATTCTGAGTAAACAATGAATTTCCTTGTATGTACTGCTTAAGCATGTGTGTGATATGGCCCCTGGCCTGGCCCTGCCAGTATATCTGCTCCCCTCCCCTTGCCAGTAGGAGGGAAACAGGGTCTTCGCCTGCAGCACAAAAGGGGAGCATGAAGTCCATTGCCCTGTGTCAGTTATAAGGAGGGACCCGCAGGCTTTGGGATACTGGTGCACACTACAGCTGCTGATCTTACTGTGTCTCTTCTCCTTTCTGTGAGTCAAGTATTATTCCAACCATTGCCTTGTGTGTTGCGTCCTTCTTGGTGACTTAGAACTCATAGAACATGCAGTGGGGCAAGATATGTGGGCTCCTTCTTCTGATGGTTGGTATTATTATGATCTCTCTATCCTCCATACAATGGCAATCCTTAGTTGGGATTGGTAGCTGGGTCTTCCTACCTGAAAAATACTAAGACTTTATGTAAGGAATAATAAAGCTACCTGAGCGAGAGAAGCCTAGTTATTTATCAGCATTCATGCTTCCCTTCTTTTATTTCACCTGAGCAAATAGCCAAGGCCACTGCTACAGACCTTAGCCCCCTTCCCCTTGCCCTTCCTCCTAAGGGCTAGACATGGTGGTGAGCAATCCCTGACCATGTGAAGGAAGGGAACACTCTAAGGTGGCAGCCTGACAACCAGCCCTCAAGTTCCCACCCAGAATTTTACATAAGAGAGAAATGAGTAAGTGGAGATGTTAGAGCAGGGAGCCACAAGCAAAAGGGAGAGGTCAAGAGAGGAAATATGAACAGAGAGCATCTTCACAGTGGCGAGATTTGGCAAAGGAGAGTCCAAAGATGAGAAGGAATTTAAAGACAGAACCTTGGAGAACACCAAAACTTAGAGGTGGAAGAGAAAGACAAGCGAGAGAAGGAACAGTAAGAGAAATAGGATGAAAAACAGGGGAGTGTAAAAATCATAGGGTAAACTCGAAAAACAAAAATTTTTAAATGAACAAAGGACTTGAATAGGTATTTCTCCAAAGAAGGTATAGAAATGACATGAAAGATGCTCAACATCACTAATCATTAGGGAAATGCAAATAAAAACGTCATGAGATACCACCTCACACCCATTAAGATGGCTACTATCAAAAGCCAAACAACAACAACAACAAAACAAACAAAAAAAACAGAAAATAACTGTTGGCCAGGATGTGGAGAAACTGCTGGTAGGAATGTAAACTGGTACACTCACTGGAAAACAGTATGACATTTCCCAAAAAAAATTAAAAACAGAATTGCCATATGATCTAGCAATTCCACTTCTGGGTTTATATACTCAAAAGAATTGAAAGCAGGGTCTCAAAAACATATTTGTTAACCCGTATTCATAGCAGCATTAGTCACCAATAGCTAAAACATGGAAGCAACCCAAGTGCCCATTGACAGATGAATGGATAAGCAAAATGTGGTCTATACATGCAATGGAATATTATACAGCCCTAAAAAGGAAGAAAATGCTGACATGCTACAACATGAGTGAACCCTGAGGACATTATGCTAAGTAAAATAAGCCAGTCACAAACAGACAAATATTGCCTGATTCCATTTATATGAAGTACTTAGAGTGGTCAAAATCATAGAAACAGAAAGTAGAATCATCATTTCCAGGGCCTGGGGGGTGGGGTGGAATGGGGAGTTATTGTTTAATGGGTATGGAGTTTCAGTTTTACAAGATGAAAAGTGTCCTGGAGATGGATGGTGGTTTTGGTATCACAATAATGTAAATATGCTTAACACCACTAGTACACTTAAAAACTATTAAGATGGTAAATTTTGTGTTGAGTATTTTACCACAACAAAAATTGGAAAAAGGGCCGGCCGAGTGGCACGTTGGTTAAGAGCTGGCTTGGGATGCCAGAGGGCCCCGGTTCGGATCCCACATGAGGGCCAGTGACACTGCCTTCTACAGAAACTCGACCTGGAGCTGGGCTGCCATGAGTCGCCCGCGACGGCATAGGCTGCAGCCCCTGCTGCAGTGGGCTGCCATGGACTACCGTGTGTGGCTGGCAGCCAGCGTGAGCGGCCGGCAGCTGGTGTGAGCAGCCAGCGTGAGCAGCCGTCCAGAGGCCGGCGACCAATCTGCCTCATCTGAGAAGAGCGCAA
>NW_017732032.1:392778-424453 GCF_001890085.2 Hipposideros armiger
CTGTTCCCCTCCTTCAATTCCCCAATAAAATCTTTTTAAAAAATTGGAAAAAACACTCATAGGGTAGAGAGGCCATCAGTTAGAAGGCTGAGAAAGGACTCACGGATTTGTTCGATTAGGAGATGTCTGTATAATCACTTCCTGCAGTGATCACTTTGCGTTTTTACAACCCTCCCATTATCTCACCCACACGGTTTGCCCAGATCGACCTTATGTGGCACACCAACTCCTGATACCTTGTACCACCCTAGAACATCTTAAACCCCCAGACATGTTGGACATAGCAGGAACCCACTAGAAGTTATTACCTCATATTCATGATCATCATTATCATGATCCTCCCAGACATGGGAGAACAGATCCCCCAGCCAGTTTTCACACTTAAAGAAAAAAATTATTTTCTCTTTATCCCCATGAAGGCAAGCTAACCAATGACATAACTGTGGACACGATGGACAAATTCCCATCTGAATATGATTATGGAATGGGATGAGCAGGCTCCACAAGTTATGGATGAGTGAACAAGTTAGGGGCCGGCCGAGTGGCGCGTTGGTTAAGAGCTAGTTTGGGACGCCAGAGGGCCCTGGTTCAGATCCCACATATGAGGGCCAGTGACACTGCCCTCTACGATAAAAAAAAAATTTTTAAAGGAGCAAACTGAACAAGTTTATCATATACTTTGCAAAATGTGGTTTTCTAGAGGTTCTCAGGCAAGTTGTCTTTCTTTTTTTTAATTAGTAAACTTTATTTTTAGAGGCTTTAGGCTCTCAGAAAAACCGAGTGCAAAGTACAGGGTTCCCATACACACCCTGTGCCCATACATACAGCCTTCGCTACTGTCGACATCTCCTATCAGAGTGGTACATGTGTTACAATCAATGAACTGACATTAACGTATCACCTAAAATATGTATTTTACATCAGGGCTCACTCTTGGTGCTGTACATACTATGGGTTTCAACAAATATATAATGACGTTTGTTCACCATTATAATATCAAACAGAATAGTGCCACTGCCCTAAAAATCCTCTGTACTCTGCCTACTCATACCTTCCTCCCCGCTAGCCCCTAGCAGCCACTGATCTGATCTTTTTATTGTCTCCACAGTTTGCCTTTTCCAAAGTGTCCTATAGTTGGAATCATACAATATGTAGCCTTTTCAGATTGGTGTCTGTTACCTAGCAATATGCATTGAACTCTCCTCCATGTCTTTTCATTGGCTCGATAGCTCATTTCTTTTAAGCACTGAATAACAATCCACTATCTGGATACACCACAGTTTATCCATTCATCTGACAAAGGACATCTTGGTTTCTTCCAAATGTTGGCAATTATTAATAAAGCTGCTATAAATACCATGTACATGTTTTTGTGTGGACATAAGTTTTCAACAGCTTTGGGTAAATACCAAGGAGTACAATTGCTGGGTTGTATAGTAATAGTATATCTGTTTTGTAAGAAACTGCCGAGTTCTCTTCCAAAGTGGTTGTTCCATTTTACATAACCACCAGCAATGAATGAGTTCCTGTTGCTCCACATCCTTACAGCATTTGGTGTTGTCGGTGTTCCGAATTTTGGCCATTCTAATAGGTATGCAATTTTATCTTGTTTTAATTTGCAATTCCCTGATGACACTTGATGTTGAGCAACTTTTCAGATGCTTACTTGCTATCTGTATATCTTCTTTGGTGAAGTATCTGTTCAGATTTTTGCCCATTTTTAATAGGGGTTTTTTGTTTTCTTCTCATTGAGTTTTAAGAGCTTTTTTTTATATTTTAGATAATAGTCCTTTATCCAATATGTCTTTTGCAAATATTTTCTCCCATTCTGTGGGAGATGAGACAATATCTCATTCTCTTGATATTGTCTTCCACAGATCAGGAGTTTTTAACTTTAATGAAGTCCAGCTTATTAATTGTTTCTTTCATAGATCATGCCTTTGGTGTTGTATCAGTTACAGCATCTTGTGTACACTGGCCCAAAAGAGCCTACCCATATGCTCACATCAGCCCATAGTGCAATCTGAGATTTATTTCCATATCCAAAGTAACATTTTGACTGAGTCCATGGAGGAATCTAGCCACCACAATGACTTGTGTCCCAGTGTCCATTAGGGCTGAAAAGTGTGACAATTTCAAATGCTATCAAGTCCCAGAAACATCTCAACCAGTGCAGAAAGCCTCCAGCTCCAGTTAAAGAAGAAGGGGCCGTGACCCTGCCTCAGACCTGTTTTTTCTTGAAAACAGAAAGGTCTGGGTAGAAAGATAGGGCTGAATGTGTGTGTTAAACACCATTCAGAACAGCACAAATATTAGAATAGGGCCCATGTCCTCGTGGTCCTCCTCCTGTCGGGAGCAATGTGGTCATGAACAAACTGGCTTGTAACATGGGGTCAGTCCTAGAGAATGCGGTGATCACTCCTTGTCCTCCAGATAACTGGCAGGGCTCCTTCATCTGCTAAGCAGGGAGGAAACCTCTATAATCTCACTGGACTTTTGCCCAAATCCATCCTTAATATCACTTCTTTCCAACTCAGTTTAAGAGCAGACCTTAGTATATTGTGACGTAACCAACTATCCCTTGTCACCACTCACTTTATCAATGAGGTTGGCTACTGTTCCCCAGATCCTGTTCCATACTTGAATAGTGAGCCTGCTGAGTCTCACATGTATTTTTGCAAAAGAGCTTTGTGACCTTATCAGCATCCAGGAAGAGGGAGTTTAAATTTCTTGGAGTCAATCTGCCAGAGTCAGGTGGGGCAAAGTCCCATGTAGTGTTTGTTGCCTCTCATGGAGAGACAAATTTCGTAGCAGTTTTGTAGTAGCCACAACTGTTCTCTCAGGAACATAGAACATTAAAGTGCATAAGACAGAGTTTGTTCTTTGACTACCTGTGGGATGCTGTGTGTGAAATCACTTTTGCTGAGAATTCTAAGTTTCCCTTCTAGTGGGCATCCAAGGCCATACATAATGACACCTCCCTCTTGCCAATCAACAAGACATCATTAACAGTGAAAACCGTGAACATCAGAGGAATGTTTTCTGATACAATATAAACCTTCAAAAAAAAAATTTTTTTTTTTTAAGCTGAGCCATCCTGCTACCTGTTGCAGCTCAGCGGCTGCTCAGCTCGGGCTGGACTCGAACTGCTGTTGCTCAGAGCTCAAGCTCTTGAGCGAGCTCTTAACCAACTGAGCCACTCGGCCGGCCCAAAAAAAATTTTAATGACACATCTCAATAGCAGTTACACATTATTACAGAGCACATACAGTGAATAAGCTTGTAGGCATCTCAGTGACAAAATAAGTCTAAAATCTTTAACTTTCATGGCAACTTCTCTCAACTGCATTCAGACACATTTTTCGGGAACACAGACCATAGATATTTTCACACAGACACTAAAACATGAGCTTCTGACAGTACACCTATTTTCCTCAATTGGAAACCCAGGAAAAAAGTGGGAGGGGACACAGGGGGAGCAACTGACACCAGTTAGCACAGGTTGCTCATACTTTGGTCCATTCCATGGTACAAAGATACTTTTACAAATAATTACAATTTGATAGGTGATTTCAATCCTACCTCTTGCTACCTAATCATCCAAGCTTTTTTTCAACAGGTAGCATACATTATTGGATGGTAGACACTCTATCTCACTACCCACCTGGCCCACACACCTTGGAAGAGGTTGGACAGTGGGGGACCCTTATGCTTCCCCTTCACTCACCTTGTAGACAAGGGTGTGCTCCCAGATCCAGGAGAGCTGTATCTCTCATGACCTGGCCCATACTGCTCTAGGGGTCCAGGGAAGTCTTTATCCCTCCTAACCCACCCTTGCTGTGAGACCGGGTTAAGAAGGTTCCATCTCATCCAATGTCTCGGCCAGGGTATTCCCACATGCCACAGATTCCCACATGCCTTATCCACCCTAAGATGGAATACACAGTCCCTCAGTGGGGGGACTCTATCGCCCCTCTCTTCTATCACTTAGGTGACAGCATATACTAACAGATGCTGGGGAATCTCATTAGCACTAACCTGACCAGTGTGGTCTCTTATCTAGAAAAAGGCCTCACTGTAACTTTACTGACCACATGTTCAGTGCCAAATTTTCAATGAAAGCAGAGACATGCAAGGCCAAGGAAAAGGCCCAACTTATTTAACACATAAAATACAGAAAGTCCTTTTACATTTTGACACTTTAATACTTATAAAAGGATAGCAAAAAGAAGAATCAAGCAAATGGGCCAGCTCCTCGTGACCCTTGTCCCACCCACCAAAAAGGACAGGGTAACCAAAGGGGGTAAATGACCTCAACAAAAGTTGTAGGATCCCCCCTTGTGAAGGAGCCACTTCTAGACAGCAGCTAAGTGGTTTCATATTCTGCAGATCTATGCTCAAGTGAGGGCAGAGCAGAAATCCCCATATCTCAACAGACCCTGACGGGATGAGAAAACTCATAACGAGTGAGGACTGGAATGGCTGACCCAAGTGCAACATTTCCGGAAGTTTCACTCATATTCCCTGGACTTAGAATGATACAGTGCCTAGTGTCTGACTCATGTAAAAGAAAAGCTAGGGCTGGAGCTGCCTCTGCCAGAAGGAACAAAAGGAGGCATCTTGGGAAAGAATTGTACTACTGCCAGCTACAGAAGAAAGGATGTCTTTTCCAAGACCAACATGAGAACTCTGAAAGAAACGAAGTGGGCATTTTCTGAAACTTCATGGGGGAGGGACAAAGGTTACTTCCCACTGTGTGTTTGACCAGGGCAAATGACAAAGAGTGTCAGAAAACTGAATTTAAAGTCTGCTGGAGTTAGGAGGACACAGGGATTAGAGTCTGACTCATGCAAAAGAAGTCAAGAATCTAGGGCTATACACACATAGACAGAAGATTCAATCAGCAGACTGGCTTGTAAGTGAACCGCACTTCCACCACATGCAAAAAGATCTATGTTTTCCATGGCTGATATCAAGTGATGTCAAAAGGCAACATATACAAAGTCTTCTCAGTGAGCATTTGAAGTTAAAAATGAAGCTGCTGGGACATATGCAGTAGCCCCCTCTTCTTTTTTTCTTTTTTTAATTTATTTTTCAGTTACAGTTGACACTGTACTGCACGACTGACCACACAAGAGCAGAGTGCACCAATACAGCCTGCTCAGACATACAAAAATGGGCAGCTGCCAGGCCTGGGGCTGAGCCCAGGGCAGCTGCAACCCCAACATGTCACATCAAAACAAGAACACGGGGTAAAAATTTGGGAACTTCTATTTGCCAAAATGAAGGACTGCCCACCCTGGCAAGCTAGGATTCAGTAGATGCATGCATGAGCTGCTGTGCATTCAAAAACCAACAAATGCCAAATCTTTTTAAGGGGCCTATAAATTTATAAAACGGGCTCCCTGAGAAAATCCACAAGCCTAGACACACAAGTGTGAATGTTAAGGGACAAATTCACACTGGAGATGATAATATGATATAAAAAAATTCCTTCTGAGAACAACCAGAGGGCTTCAAGCCAGGAGAGAGCAGAAGGGGGTCAATATATGGCAGGGTCTGCATGAACCCTGACAACTCATGGAACGATGGGATGAAGGGCCGCTGACTCCCCCCGCCCATTTGATACTTTAAAGCGGATAAGAAAATGCACCCACAGTGCCCACAATTAAGGGTGCAGTGAGACAAGATGCTCTGGGTCAAACACATCACTGAAAGCCGGCCTTGTAAAAGATTTTGAAAGCAAAATGACTTTTGTATAAGTGTCTGCAGAAGCTCCAAAGACCAAAATGATGAATACCAAGGACTCCGTATTCTACAGTAAGGTATAACATCTTGCCAAAATCCTTACTAAAACTGGTTCAGCTGACATTAGCCCACTGACTAACTAAGCATATGAAAACTGAGGTGGAAAAAGGAGGGAAGGTATTTTGGACAAAGTTAAAAGAGTAGTAGGCATTTTCTACCTGCCTGTAATCTGTGCTTCCTCCCTTTCTACTCAACCTTTTAATTATACTTTCTATTTAAACGGGAAGTACCTGCTGGGGAAATGCCACATTTAGAGCCCAAAATGACTTTCTCAAGTGTGTGCTCCATTGGGAGCTAACCATGACTTGTCTACTTAATGTTTTTTCTGTAAGAATCCAAGCCATCCTTCAATGGCACTTGCTGCCTGGAAATGACGTGGGGTATGAATGGTCCACCAAATGTCCCATAGATTTCCCCACTGTTGGGTACTTTTTGCCATAAAGGTGGCACCATGGTTTGATCAGGTGTCATTGGCAAATGCAAATTAAAAATACAGGCCAATTTACAGTCCTTATACAGATTCTGCCACCAGATGTTCACAGGGTTGTCAAGGCAATACTCAGAAAAGGGATTTAACACACTCCATACCCAGTGGCAACCTTGAGAGGAGGGTAGAGTGCCTGGTCTGGCACATCGTGTATGGAAACTGAAGACCCCTCTCTATTCAACTGTGCAGCTAAGACTCTAGGCACATCTGCCAGTCTTCCTTGGTCTCATGTGCTGGAATCACTAGGCACTGTTTTGGGGACAGGGCCTAAATTTAGATGGATTACCATTTCTTGTGCAAAGTTTATCCAGGTGGGCACGGTCTTAACCTGCGCAGTGCAGATATGAGGAGTTTGTTGATTCCATTGACTTTTATCCTGAAAAAGTCCTTATCTCTGTGCACCATATGGAGATGAGAAGGAGGTGTGCATCTCGTGCCATCCACTGATCACGTTTGCTTCCAGAGGCTGAGACTGGATCATCTGCGCACAGCCGTCCACAGTTTCTGCACCTGGGCCCATACCCAGGAGTCTGTCAAATGAACGATGTGTGTTTGGGGGAGGAATATGTTTTCAGGCTAGCACAACAGCACAAACCCCACCCACTGAGCCGCATTCCCTTTTTTCCATGACCAGGTGCAAGCAGTGTTCTTTGGAATCATATGACTTCCACAGCTCACCACACCCCACCTGCCTTTAGCTTAGTGGATGTGACCCAGAACCATAGGCAGGCATCCTGGGTGTCCTGAGGCTGCCAGAAAGCTAATGAGCTAATACACACATTCATCTGATACAGCCCCATCTGGACAGAGACTGGACACTTTGGCCAGTGCCCCTTAGACTCCATTAATGCCTGGTTTACTTCTTTTTTTTAAGATTTTATTGGGGAATTGGAGGAGGGGAACAGCGCTGGGGGATCAGGGGAAGGGGAACAGACAAGTTGTTGTTGTTTTGTTCTTCAGTCTAGTTGTGGAGGACGTTGCTTCACTGGCCCAAGCTGGCACCATCATTGCGTTCTTCCGTGGTGAGGCAAATCAGTCGCCGGCCTCTGTACGGCCGCTCATGGCAGCTGCTGGCCACTCACACTGGCTGCCGGCTACACATGGTAGCTTATGGCAACCCACTGCAGCAGGGAACTGCAGTCTACGCCGTCGCCGGCGACCCACAGCAGCCCAGCTCCAGGTCGAGCTGTTGTTCAGCATCTTAGCTGTAGAGGGCAGTGTCACTGGCCCTCATATGTGGGATCCGAACCAGGGCCCTGTGGCATCCCAAGTCAGTTCTTAACCAATGCGCCACTCAGCCGGCCCCCTGGTTTACTTCTTTGTGGCTACACCACTTTCACTTTAAAATAAGTGTTTCTAGGGCAATAATTACACTGTTTGGGTTCTCATCTGCATCACATCATATTGTCAAGAATTCAAGTTGTAACAACTTACCCTTGCTTTGTCACTCTCACTGTACACCCACATGCACTAAAAAGGCAGCACTAGTCTCTAAAATGAGATACATCAGGTAGAAGTTTGAAGGACCCACCAGGAACCAATTCCACAGGGTGCCAGCGCCTGGTGGTTGATCGTTTTGCACAGGTCCTACTCTATATAAAGTCAGTCATCGTGACTTCCTCAAAACACACTTTACACAGGTGACTTTGCCGTGTGGAAAGGCGGTCTGTACAGCAGGTTGGAGAGTTTCTCAGGCATATTGTTGGCCAACATGGATGCCTTTCAAATAATCTTATGCAGCGTGCCAAGAAATAACCCCATATGAAGTATGAAGTGCATACAGTACTGAACAAGGCTGTCATACTCACAGCCATATTTCATTTCTAGATATAGTAAGGACATCAGTCTCACTTGAAAGAACCCAGGGATTGTTCTCTGGGTATCATCCCACATGTTTTGCTGCAGTTATACATTAATGAGAAATCATTGATAATTTCTGTATTGTCTTGGGGCAAACGATGAACAAGGATTGTAATCAAAGCCCAGTGAGGTACACTGGCTCTGATTCCATAGGTGCAGTGCCATCTGAAGACAGCATAGCATGTCCACCACCATGAAAGAGACCTCCAGTCTACAGAATAAATTCTGTGATGATTATGGTATCTGGAAGTTCGGGTTCAAAAAGGACTACTGCCCACTGAGCTGTGACACAGCACACTGAGGCATCATACACTATTCTCTTTTCACGATCCATCACATAGGGCAATTGTAGGGTAGCATAGGCTTCTTTAAGCACCTCTCTCCATTAGTTACTTGCTCATTATAGAGACATCCTTTCACCTACATGCTCCCTTCCCCTGACATCCTGGTATGCTACACTGCTTTACTGATATCCATTGGACGGCCTGGAGAAGGCTGGTGGGATCCAGGTTGTCAACTCGTCCCACTCCCACTATTCTAATCATGGCATTTCCCGCATTGGGACCATCCTGTGCAATCAAGAGAATTACATGCAATCAACACACTTCCTCCCACAATGTATTCAGCAGTATCAGTTATACTATATCGTAGATGTGTATTTGTTTTATGCATGGGCCCATGCATAAAATCACACCTATCTCTACTCTAAAGTAAGACTAACTTCCACATCCGGTTAAAAGAAAATTTTGATCATGCCGATTTAGACTCGAAGGCAGCAGACTGGCTTACAGTCTGGTGTCTATACGGCTGAAAAGCTTTGGCACCCTTGAATGCCAAATCCCCAACATTCCTTGTCCAGCACATAAAGCTTTAGATTACTACTAGAGAAGGTGGGGGTCTTGCCCTCTATACTTGACCACTATGTACCTGAAATATGTGAAGTCTGTTTTAAAAGGTGGTATTGAAGCTTTAGATGAACAAGAGTCCAAACAGCACAAGATCTCAGGAAGGGCTTCTAAGGTCCCCTTAGTCCCCCTCCCGTAATTAGCCAGGTGGTCATGTCCAAACTGACATGGAACATGGCTTGTTATTAGGCAACTGGGGATCCCCACTCCTTCCCTCCACCACAACTGGCAGGTCTCCTTCATCTGATAGCTGAGGAGGAAGCCTGTATATTCTCATGTTTTTCTCCAAATTGTATCCTATGGCCCTTCCTTCATGCTCATTGTGGGAGTGCACATCATACACCTCTGTGCAACTGACTGCTCTTGACCATCAAGGAATATTTTACCTGTCCACAAGGATGCTGGTTGGAAGGAAGCAGTTTCACCTCAGCAACAAAACAGCAGTGTAGAAAATAACCACAGAGTGCTTTTCTTAGATTTATGAAGTTCTTGAATTTTGATTTCTAACTGGACCACGGATGCATCTTAGCAGGGGACTCTGGGACTATACTCAAAGATTACAAGGCCTCTTGTCAACAAACGCTTTGCCCAGGAGGTCTGCTGTTGCCTGAATCCTGGTCCACACCTGGCTACTTGGCTATTGTGTCTATCTTGTCAGAATGATACTGTGACTTTATCATCTCCACTGGAGGGGGTGAGAAATCCCACGGAGTCAACCTGTCCAAGCAAGGGGGCAAAGTCCTGCACGGTTTAGCTGTTGTGACATTAAGCCAAATGGGTCCACTTTTGCAGCAGCTTCTTAAAAGCAATATATATTAGCATGGCATCGCAGAATTCTTTAGTTAGTGAAAGTCAGGCATTTTTCCTTGACTGCACAAGAGATCTAGTATGTGAACCCATTTACATTATTCAAACACCATAACTGCCATGTAGGCTGTGAAGGTTTCTTTGATGATTTTATGTCTCCCTTGCAGGGAGCATCGGGCCTTTGATGATGCCAATCAACAAGACAGTTTTACCCAGTGATAACTCTGGATATCAGAGGAATTTGTCTCCGACTATATGAAAATTCACACGTCAAACATGGAACACATTTCATTAACAATTATATATTATTACAGTACATACAATGAATAAATTCACAGGAGCAGTGAGCATCTCAATAACAAAATTGCTTTCAAATTTTTTTCTATTCACTACAAGTTCTATAGCTGCAGTCAGACACTGTTACAGAAACATATACCATGGGTGCTTTTACACAGGCAGTAAAATACCAGCTCCCAGTAGACCATGTGCTCTCTTAAGCAAGAAGCCCAGGACTGAAGAGGGACAAGGCACAGGGGAGCAACTTGCACCCTTAAGTAGGGTTTGCACAACCTTTGACCATTCCATGAGCCTTAACACATGTGCTTTTAACAATACCCTGGAACCCATTGGTACTTCAATTGTCCTCTGAGACTATGAAGGGAAAGAATCTCCCTGAGAACACCAATCATGGCGAAGAACTTACTGAAGAAAGGAAATAGGGAAACTACCCTTATTTCTCCTCAATGGGCACATATTCAGTCACTGCACTGAACACTCTCTCAAATACCCACTGTTGTCGTTTTGGATGCTACCTTATCTGCATAAAGAGCTGACCTTTCCATAGAGAGGCTGGGGAATCTAAAATTAATTTATATGTGTCTCCTGTTATGCTGGTATTACCTTCTTGCTTTGACAATAAAAATTATTACCACTTTCAAAGAAAAAAAAAGCCAACGAGTAAATCTATCGAAAAAGGCTGGAGTCCTTGCTCCACCCAACTTGCAGGCCCACCAAAGCCACTTCCAGTGGCTTTTCCCTACAAATGACCTGTGTTGGCTCACACTGCAGACTTTCTGAAAGTCTCTCAAAGGTTCGCAAGCCCCAAGCAAACAGCATCTGGCATCGGCGTGCTCCACATCTCATGTGAAGAAGCCCCATGCCTGGCACTAGCAGCAGCCAGGCTCGGTTCGACAAAAGGACAGTGACTTGTCTGTTCCCCTTCCCCGATTCCCCAAAGCTGTTCCCTCCCCCAATTCCCCAATAAAATCGTTTAAAAAAAGAAAAAGAAAAAATAATCCAAAAAAAAAAGGAGTTAATTTAAGGGGCCTCTGGGACAACATCAAGCATACCAACATTTGCATTATAGGGGTACTAGAAGGAGAGGAGAGAAAGCAAGGAATTGAGAATGTATTTGAAGAAATAATGATGGAAACCTTCCCTAACTTAGCTGAATGGATAAGAAAACAAGACCCTTACATATGCTGCCTACAAGAAACTAACTTTAGATTGAAATACACATAGAGAATGAAAGTAAAGGGATGGAAAAAGATATTTCATAAAAATGGAAACAAACAAACAAAAGTTAGGGTAGCAATATGTATACCAGACAAAATAGACTTTAAAACAAAACCTATAACAAGAGACAAAGAAGGACCCAATAATCCTACTTCTGGGTATTTATCCGAAGAAACCCAAAATACTACCTTGAGGGGACATGTGTATCCATATGTTCATTGCAGCATTGTTAATGGTGGCCAAGATATGGAGGCAGCCTGGGTGTCTGTCGATGAATGAGTGGATAAAGAAGAGGTGGTACGTATATACAGTGGAATATTACTCAGCCATAAAAAAGAATGAAATTTTGCAATCTGCAACAACATGGATGGACCTAGAGGGTATTGTGCTGAATGGAGTAACTCAGACAGAGAAAGACAAATGTCATATGATTTCACTTATATGTGGAATCTAAAGAACAAAATAAACAAGCAAAGAAAACAGGGTTGGGAGCAGTGAGTGAAAAACGGGAAGGGATTAAGAAGTACAAATTGGTAATTACAAAACAGTCATGGGGATGTAGGGTATAGCATGAATATAGTCAATAATATTGTAATAACTATGTATTGGGTCAGATGGGTACTGGATTTACTGGGGGGATCACTTTGTAAGTTATATAAATGTCTAATCACTGTGCTGTACACCTGAAACTAATATAATATTGTAAGTCAACTATCATTAAAATTTTTTTAAATATTTTTTTAAAAGTAGAAGAAATGAAGAGAGGAAAGGCAAAAAGAAGCACTATATCCATTCCATATACACATACACAGATCACTGGCAAGATGACAAAATCCATGAAGGCGCCAGTTTGGTGTAGACAGAAATTTCCCAGTATTCGGGAGCATAGGGTTTTGGTTGTTATAGTACACTAGGCTTTGAACTGCTTGGAAGTGACCACAGGATAGTTAGGTAGGTTATTTGAGAGTTAAAAGTTGGCTATGGGACCTTCTGGAGATTTCCTCCCAGACTAGGGAAGAGCATATCCCCAAGGCAGTTTTCATGCATAAGTAGAAAGAGAAGATATTTACTTTCTCTTTACACTCATCAAAAGATGCTCAATGAACTGCTGATGAAGACCTATTCTGGAAGAAAGTCCATCTTTTAGAAAACTTTCTGCTTTCCCTCCCACAACTATAGGACAACAATATCAAAAAAGTTGCGATACATTCGTGGAAAAGGCTGTGCCAACTTGGACAGATAACTTTTTGAAAAGGTCACCGCATCTGTAAAACAGGAGATGATAATGTCCCACTTCACAGCTATGATGCCGGATATCACCTGTATTTTATTAATAGCACATTGTGGTATTAACAGACTCCATGAGGAAGGAGTTCAAAATCCCATGGGGTCAACCTGTCAAAAGCTTCTGAGAGATCAAGAGCGTGGGCCAGGGGCCAACACAAAGACAGGTCACTCAAGGCGCCTCCACTGCCGTGTGCACAAACGTGGGCTCAGGCTTCCTGGGCTGGTGAGGCATAGAGCCTAGAGGACTGATATATTTATTGCTATACAAATGGCAGAAGGAGCGTAACTGCAAGAAACTGATGTCCACCAAAATGGAGCGCTACCTCCACTGCCAGCCAGGTTGACTAGATGCATGAAACTGCAATGAAATCAATAACCGGGGCCTTTAAATTTACAAAACAGGCTCCCTGGAAAGAACCCAGAAGGCTAAACACCCAGGCTTGAAAGTGCAGAGACAAAATCACACTGGAGAGAATTCAATACAGAAATTTTCTCTGTGAACCAGGAGAGCTTTGGCCCAGAGATATCTGAAGGCAATCACATAATTGGGGGAAGGGGTCTCTATGCACCCTGACAACTCCTACAAGGATGAGAGAAAGGGACACTAGCTTCCTTCACTTTACCCGAGCACAACTTCCCAGTATTCTCCTGTACCCTCCCTCTTTTCTCTCCTTCTCTGCCATATTCCCCTTTTTCATTACTTTTCCCAACTTCTCTCCTATTCTTATTCATTATGGAAAGGGATGTCTGTAAGAATGGAGTGCTTCTCTGGCTCAGGTCAGAGTCCCAGTCCTACAAGGAGACTTTCTTAGGGGTGCCTGGGCATGGAGTCCTAATGGAATCTGTTTCCCCAATATAATCATATATACGAGGATATGTTTTCCTAAAGCATATACACCTACAAAAAACTGTGAGCCTCAATTAGGTTTTCCTTCCTTCCGTTTCATGATCAACTTCTTCTATTTACAAACTATACAACAACTCTTAGAAGGGAAAATAGTTGTAAGTCTTTGCAACCTTGTGTAACACATCAGTTTCTTCAGTATGACACCAATAGCACATGCAACTAAAGTAAGTGAAGTGGAAATCATGAAAATTAAAAATGTCTGTGTCAAAGAATAGTATCGACAAAGTGAAGACAATCCACAAAATGGGAAAATATATTTGCAAATTATATCTGATAAAGTTGTAGTATCCAGAATATACAAAGAACTCTTAAAACTCCACAACCAAAAGACAACCCAACTAAACAATGGGAAAACACATGAATAGACATTTCTCCCAAAAAGATAATACAAATGGCCAAAATGCACATGAAAAGATGCTCAACATCATTAGTCATTAGGCAAATGCAAATCAAAACCACAATGAGATACCACTTCGTACCCACTGGGATGGCTATAATAAAAAAACAAAGAGAGTAACAAGTATTGGTGAGGATTTGGAGAAACCAGAACCCTTGTCCATTACTAGCATGCAACGGTGTAGTTGCTGTGGAAAACACTTTGACAGGTCCTCAAAAAGTCAAATATAGAATTACCTTATGGTCCAGCAATTCCAGTATAGGTATATACCCAAGAGAATTAAAAACATATGTTCACACAAAAACTTATCTTCAAGTGTTCACAGAAGCATTATTCATAATAACCAGAAAGTAGAAATAACCCAAATGTCCATCAGCTGATAAACAGGTAAACAAAATTCAGCATATCTTTACAGTGGAATATTACTCATCCATAAAAAGAATGACAGCAGAACACAAAGAATTTTTAGAGCAGCAAAAATATCATGTGTGATACTATAATGATGGATATATGTAATAATACATTTGTCCAAACCCATGAAAGGTACAACACGAAGAGTGAACCCTAGGGTAAGCTATGGACTTTGGGTTACTATGATGTGTCAATGTAGGCTCATCCTTGATTAAAAATGTCCCACTCTGGTGAGGGATATTGATAATGAGGAGGCTATGCATGTGTGGGGACAGCTGGTAGGTGGGAAATCTGTGTATATAGGAAATCACCTTCCTCTCGGTTTTATTATAAACCTAGAACTGCTCTAAAGAAATAAATTCTTTTTTTAAAAAAAGGAATGAATGATTTACTTGTCCTGCAACTTGGATGAACCTTGAAAACATGATATGTAACAGAAGTCGTTCACAAAAGACCACGTATTGTATGATTATAGCAAATGTCCATGATAGATAAATCCTTAGAGTAAGAGAGTAGTTTAGTGGTTGTCAGGTGATAGGTAACAGAGAGAACTAAGTGACTGCTAAGAGGTATGGGGTATATTTGGAGGTGATAGAAATGTTCTGGAATGATACAGTGGTTGCATAACAATGAATGTGCTAAAAACCGCTGAACTATATACTCTACAATGGTGAAGTTTATGAATATGAATTGTATTTCCAAAACAATTGCAAAATTTAAAAATAATGAACATTTATCAAACTCACTGTTTGTGTAGGTCACGAATTCAGGAACTGCTGGATGGTTGTGGCCCAGGGTGTCTCATGAGGCTGCAGTTGAGATGTCATGGAGCTGCAGTCATCAGAATTGATTGGAGCCGTGATTTCTGGTTCCAAGGCAGTACAGTCATAAAGCTGGCAAGTTGGTGGGCAGTTTGTGGGAAGCCTCAGTTTCTTCCCACATGGGCTTCTCCAGGGGCTGCTTGAGTGCCCTCATGACTTGGTAGATGACTTCTCCTAGAATGAGAAAGGGATGAATGTTGCTACCTCAAGCAAATGACCCAAAGTTTCAGAAAGCTTGTATGTCCTGTACACTGAACTAGTGCCTGAATCATACAAGTAAAGTCTAGAGGCTGGGGTTGGAACTGTCGCTGGTAGAAGGGACAATAAAACGACAGCCTCAGGGCCGGCCGAGTGGCTCAATTGGTTAAGAGCTCGCTCAAGAGTTTAAGCTCTGAGCAACAGCGGTTCAATTCCCGGCCTGAGCTGAGCAGCCACTAAGCTGCCAACACGTGGCAGGATGGCTCAGCTGAAAAAAAAAAAAAGACAGCCTCCGATGTAAACTGAGCTGCCAGCAAGTGCAGAAAAACCTGTGTTTCTAGAAAATAGATGTGGATCCCACAAAAGACAGTTAAAAGGAAAAGCAGGGCCGGCCGAGTGGCGCGATGGTTAAGAACTCGCTTGGGACGCCAGAGGGCCCCGGTTCGGATCCCACATATGAGGGCCAGTGACACTGCCCTCTACAGCTAAGATGCTGAACAACAGCTCAACCTGGAGCTGGCCTGCCATGAGTCGCTGGCGACGGCGTGGACTGCAGTCCCTGTGGCAGTGGATTGCCATGGGCTACCGTGTGTAGCCAGCAGCCAGCGTGAGCGGCCAGCAGCCGCAGTGAGCAGCCGTCCAGAAGCCGGTGACTGATCTGCCTTGCCAGAGAGGAGCGCAATGATGGTGCCAACTTGGGCCAGTGAAGCAACATCCTCCACAACTAGATTGAAGAACAAAACGACAGCAACTTGTCTGTTCCCCTTCCCCCAATTCCCCAGCACTGTTCCCATCCCCCCAATTCCCCAATAAAAATCTTTAAAAAAAAAAAAAAGGAAAAGCAGCCAAGCAGGCCACCCAGGGAAGCAGAAGGACCTCAACAAGGGGTGAGTCACAAAAGGCCTAAAAACTGAGGGGGAGTCTAAGTGGATATTCAGAGGAAAGACACTGGATGTGGCAGGGCCTGCACCCTGAGGTCCCTCAAGGAACCAGCAATTGTCTCCATGACAGTGTGAGGCAGGGATCTCCTCCATATCACAGAGCCCCAGGCCATACTGCCACTTTGTCAACCATGCAAGGGTATGCCATTCTCCCACAGTCGTCACATTCTCTGGGCCCCTATTACAGATCAGAAATGGTATGTGGTCAAATTTACATTTAGACCTTTATGTGACCATTAACCAATGTCTGTGAGTGCCACTGGAATTAAAGCATGATAATAGCAGAGACATATCTGTTTTGTTACCGCTGCCTCCCAATGCCAGTGTCTGACACACAGTAGGTGTTCAAAAAGTATTCCTGATCCCTACCTCACACCACACACAAAAATTAACTCAGAAAGGATCAAATACCTAAATGTAAAAGCTACGACTATACAACTCTTAGAAGGAAATATAGGTGTATATCTTTATGACCTTGGATTAGGCAATGACTTCTTAAATATGACACCAAAAGCACAAGCAAACAAAAAATATAGATAAGTTGGACTTCATCAAAATTAAAAGCTTTTGCATCAAAGGACACCATCAAGAAAGTAAAAAGGCAACCCACAGAATGGGAGAAAATAGTATTTGCAAATTATATATCTGATAAGGGTTTTAGTATCCAGAATACATAAAGAACCCTTAAGACTCAACAACAGCAAGAAAAACAACCCAATATAAAATGGGCAAGAGATACGAATAGACATTTCTCCAAAGACAATATAAAAATAGCCAATAAACATATGAAAAGATGTTCAACATCAAAAGTCATTTGGTAAATGCCAACCAAAACCACAATAAGATACCACTTCACATCCACTAGGACGACTGTAACCAAGAAAGTTGGGGGGGGGTTGTCAATAACAATTGCTCAAGAGGATGTGGAGAAATTGGACCCCCCCCCAGTACATTGCTGGTGTAAATACAAAATGGTACAGCTGCTGTGGAAAACATTTTGGCAGGTCCTCAAAAAGTTAAACAGAGTTACCATATAACCCAGAAATTTCAGTCTTAGATACATACCCAAGAGAACTGAAAAATAAATGTTCACATAAAAACTTGTACATGAATGTTCATAGCATCATTAGTCATAATAGCCTAAAAGTATAAACAACCTGAATATCCATCAATTCATATATGGGTAAACCAAAATGGGTACATCCATATAATGGAATATTATTCAGCCATGTAAAGGAAAAAGAGTATGAATACATGTTACAACAAGGATGAACCTTAAAACCATGAAGCTTAAGTGAAAGAAGCCAGACACAAAAAGACAAATTTGTATGATTCCAGTTATATGAGGTACCTAGAGTCGCCAAATTCAGAGACAAAAAGTACAATGGTGGTTTCCAGGGGCTGGGGGGAGGGGAGAAAGGGGGAGGTTACTTTTCAGTGGGTATAGTTTCAATTTGGGAAGAAGAAAAATTCTGGAGAAGGATAATGATGATAAGTGCATAGCAATGTGAATGTACTTAATGCCACTTAAGTATACACTTAAAATGGTTAAAATGGTATTATGTTATATGCATTTTACCACAAAAAGGAATGAAGTACCAACACATGCTACAACATAAATGAACCTTGAAAACATTATACTTAAGTGAAAGAAGCCAGGCACAAAAGGTCACATATTGCATGATTCTACTCATATGAAATGTCCAGGATAGGCAAATCTACAGAAAGAGAAAGCATATTAATGTTTGCCAGGGGTTAGGGTAAAGGGAGGAATGAACTGCTCCCAGACATGAGGTTTCTTTTTGGAGGTGATGGAAATGTTCTGGAATTAGATAGTGGTAAGCGCAAAGCACAACACTGTGACTATACTAACAACCACTAAATTATACATTTTGAAAGGATAAATTATATGTTTTGCGAATTTTATCTCAAAACAATTTTAGACAAAAAGTTTTCCCTCAGAATGAGTAATCTAAGTGCCAGACAGGCCAAAATGATCCTTTTTATGCCAGGCCTCAGAAGTCACAAAGCATTTGAAGTGAGTCCCACAGTCTGGCCCACATTCCAAGTTAGGTTTTACACTTATATCATGATATTCATATCATTTCAGTTTCACAACATGAGGAAAGTATTAATGTCTCCCATCTGGAGATGAAACTCGGGCTCAGAGAGGTTCAATACATTTCCCAAAGCCACAAGGCCAAGAGATGGCAGAGCTCAGATTGGAACCTAGGAACAGCTGCCTTCACAACCTGTGCTCTTAACTGCCATCAGTACTGGTTCTTCACGAGACACACTATTTATGAAACCAGAGACGTTTTGGACCCCCCCCCCATCCCAAGGACCTCTTAAGTCATCATTTCTGGGGCTTGGTCCATACACTTGAATGTTTTTAAGCACCCCAGGTGTTTCTCAGGTGCATCCTATATTCAAAACCACTACAGTGCCTGATGGATTTGTATTACTAAATATGGGCAACTGACTCCAGCTGGATGGTGAGTGCCTTGGGGGCGGGGACCCCACCCCAAGCTTCCTTGTGACTGCTGCTGTGACAACACAATGTCTGCCTGCAGGAGGCAGGCACTTGGGGAAATATCATTGGACAGAAGGATTCAGAGCAACTGCCAATCAGAATGTTGGCTGCCAAGGGGTTCTGGTGAAACTGAGGGGCACACACAGTTTGTGCCTGGGAGCTGGCCTACCTGGTCACTCTCTCCAGTGGGCAGGAGGTCCATCGGGGCCCACTTGGTGGGCAGCCCTGCTGCCAACTGGGGCACCTCTGCACAGCCTAGAACAGAGGTGTCAGGAGACAACGCTCTCCCTAGGCTTCCACTCTCAGTTCTCAAACTTAGAGGCCTAGCTAGCATAGAGCCTAGAATTTACTGAGGCTTGGTGGCTGTTCAACAGTCAAGATGGATCACCGAAGCCGATTTCGTGGCATAGGCCTGAGCCGAACCCCTGGGACTCAGTCCCGAACCCCCAGGGCCCCATTCCCCTTACAGGTGGAACAAGAGGCCAGGGAAGGAGAAGAATGGGAGCAGCGAGAGCTTCCTCGTCCAAGGACTCCTAGCTGCGGGCCTCCTATCTACGGGCCCCCAGAGAGCGAAGAGTTGGCAGACAATGTTATGGGTAAGGACAAGCTCTCCGCCTCTAGGCAAAAAGGAGGTGGCTTCATATTTTCCTCCTATGCCCACGGGAAATGGGTCAGGAAACACAAAGCAAAATATAGAATGGGCAGGACTGGGGTGAGGGATGAATTTGGGAAGGGCAAGTGTCCTATCTGACTCAAAGGGTTGTCACAAGGAGCAAGGATATAATATGTGAAAGCAACTTGAAACTGTGGCGGGCTGTTGGGAACATTAGGTGTTCTTTACAAAATCAAGTGCTTGTAATAGCAAATGCCATGAGCCGGTGCCTTGGGAAACAAAGATGAATTTGACGTAGATTTCAACCCCAGGGAGCTGACAGTCTAATAGAGAAAACTGTTCGGATGTCTTCTGTAGGATTTTTCTGTGGGATTCAGAAAGATGCCAAGAGCTCACAGGAAGATAAAAGGGATGGGGGGGGCATAAAAGCTGTGGATAGCTCCTGTCTTTCTGGTGTGTGTTGTGCTTCGCCCCTCTAGTCCTCACCTGCCTTCTTAGCAAATGGGTGAATGCTGGGGTAATTGTCAGAAAATGGAACACTGTGCTGGGAGCAAAGGGTTTTCTGGGAACTTAACGGAGTCTTGATTCTAAAAATGAGACACACCTTGTAAGTCACCAAACTGACTTTTCTGCTGGAAGAGTTCCTTTCCCGCTGGAAGAGTTCCTTTCCCACTGGAAGAAAGTAAGTGTTCTAGAGATATTTCTTTTCAGGTTAGGCCTTTCTTCTCCAAGTTTTCCCAGGACTTAAAAGGGCTTCCACAGGCGAGAAGGGGAGTCAGGGCACTCTCCACCCCGCTCACTGCAAGGAAAAGAATAAATGTTAAAGGTATAAAATGCAAGCCATTCGGAGACAGAAGGGTCGAATTAGGCCTGGGGGATGGGGTGCAGTAGTGAGGCCTTGTGGGAGAGCTGGGCATGGAAGGAAGAGAGGGTATAAAACAGTGCTGAGTGTGAGAGACCAGTCACGGGCAATGGCGGAGGCCAGTCCTCAGCGAAGCTTAGTGTAAGAGACGGACCTGGAAGGATGAGCAGGGCCTAAGCCAATGTCGAGGGCGGACAAGAGGGAGTGCAGGAGGGAAGGCAGGAGAGAAGGCAGGAGGGCAGGAGACCAGTTACAGTCGACGCCATAAACCGGGTCTTCCTGAAGTTAGGCGTCACGTGGCTGCCGGGACCTGCTCCCAGGGCGCATGCGCAAACAGCGTGCATGCGCAAACACCGGCAGGGGCAGCTGCGGGGGGGGGGGGGCATATGATGAGCAAGATTGGGTTGAAGGGCAAGCTTGGAAAGGTAGGGTTTCCTATGTACCTCAAAGCAAGGATATATTAATAATATGTGAAAGCAACCGGAAACTAAGGCTATTAGGGATATTAGGTGTTATTTAACAAAAAGCAATTGCTTACAATAGCAAATGCCATGTGTCGGGTGCCTTGCGAACAAAGATGAATTCGACATCTCCCAGGGAGCTAGCTGACAGTCTAATAGACTTCTGCGGGATTCAGAAAGATGACAGGAGCTCACAGGAATATAGAAGGGACCCTGGCTCCTTAATGTGAGGGGTAATTGTCCTGTGCTGGGAGAAAGTCAGGTCTTCTGGAAACTTTTCAAGTTTTGATTAAAAAAACAACGATTTGTGACAGGCTCAAGTCACCAAAGTGCCTGTTTGCCCTTGGCCTGCTGGAGAATAAATGTTAGACCTTTCTTCTCCACGTTTACCGGGACTTAAAAGGGCTGCAACTAGAGGAGGGAGTCGTGGCACTGTTCACACAGATCACTTCAAAGAAAAAAACTAGTAACTGTTAGAAGTATAAAACGCACGCCGCTCAAAAGCAGATAGGTTAGTTTCACTTTGTTGGAGTGGCTGTGCGGTAGTGAGGCTTTGTGGAAAAAATGGGAGTGGAAAGATGTCTAAAACAGTGCAGAGCACCAGAGCGCGTGAGGCCAGTCACGTGCGGCGCCAGCAAGCAGCCTTTGCGGAGTTGGGCTGAGAGCCTGGGCCTGGCCAACCCCAACGCGCATGCGCAAAGCCGGCTAGTGGGTGAGCAGGCGGAGCTAGCGCTCACGTGGCCAGTGGAACGCGGAGGGGGGGGGGCGTGTGGGGACCGGAGAGTGGGAAGGCGGAGCAGGTCTCGCGAGGCAGCGCCCTGGCTCGCGCGAGCATCGAGTGTGCAGCTTTAGCTGCCTGGCGGCGGGAGGAGGTGCTGTTTCGCCGAGAAGCTGGTGTCTGCCCCCGCGTGGTCATGGAGGCGCCGCCGCCGCGGTTGCCAACCGCGACTACTTCAGTCCCCGGCTGGAGCCGAAAGCTGCTGCTGCTGCCGCTGCTGCTGTTCCTGTTGTCGGCCGGGGCTCTGCGGGCCTTTGAGGCAGAGAAGAGGCCCCAAACCCGTGAAGAGGCGTGTCACTTCTACGCAGGGGGACAAGTGTACCCGGGAGAGGCGTCCCGAGTTTCGGTAGCTGACCACTCCCTGCACCTCAGCAAAGCTAAGAGTAGGTGATGCCCCGCCAACGGTGTAGGGTGCGGAGGTGACCGGTGGCAGAGGGAGGTGGGAAGTGAGGAGGGTCGGCAGACACGTGTGCCCTGGTTACAATGGCTACCCTGGAACCTGGCTTAGGCTGCACCCCCTGGGCTGCCTCTGGTCCTGGGTAGGCCTGGCTCTCTTGGGCAGTGGGGTGGAGGAGAGGGCTCCAGCTGTGAAGAAAGGGATTGTTTTCACTAATCAGATTTTGGAAGAGGTAGTGGTGACCCCAAAAGCCGCAGAAAAGGGAAAGAGGGTAGCCCTGGACCTGGACTTGCAGACCTCGGAGGATGTTGTGCAAACTGAAACACTTCCTCAAACATCGCAAAGTGGCCGCAGCACGTCGCATCTGCTTCCAAGTATTATTTGAGGGAAGAATACGTTGATAAGTTGAATAAGGATTCACAAAAAGTTTGATTAAACAGAAAAGTGGCTAAACAAAATGCTCAGGAGAGCAAACGTTTCATCGTTTTCCCCCTTTTTTTCATTTTATGAAGACCCCAAAACCTGTATAGTTACTGGGTACTCTTTGTGTTTCTTAGAAATGAAGAACTTATTACAGGGTGTACTTTGGCGGCTTTTTGTAGGGAAAGGGGGGAAAAGGAGGTTGAAAGTAATGCATTTGAGTTGATGATAAACCTCGTGGCAAATTTGTGTCCTGCCAATTTGGCTTTTCATTATTTGCCTTTCTGTCCAGTGTACACAGCTAATGGCCACTTTCAGGAAGAACACGTCAGACTAAGATACTGATCAAGTTGTGGCCTGCTGCATCTGGATGTTAAGATTAGCCAAAAAGAAGTGGCCAGGGGTTAAAGGACAAAAACTGTCCCTTGCTTGCTTTAAAGTAACCTGTTTTTCCTACAGATCACTTGGCATTCTGAATATGTGTATTTGGCTTTTGTGGTTCAATTACAGCATGTTCTATTCAGTGAAAAAAGTATGCTTCACAATTATGAATCCGCAGTGTTAAGTGGGATGTTGTTATGACTTAGTGGGAGTGATGGGAAAAACTGTTTTGCCTCCTTAAACATTTGCAGTTCTTTTGTACTGAAAGTTAACTAATACTTTTGAATTTTTGTTTTTAGAAAGCCAGTCTTGCACTTTTAAAATCATAGTATTTCCAAGTCCCATTAGTTTTACTTGCCTGGGAAGATATTTTGAAATATGTCAGCTAATTAAGTGTTTACTGGCATTACAAATATTTTTCATCAGAAACAAATCCCATCTAAGTCTTCCCATAAAAGTAAAAGAAAAAATAGTAATAGCATTTCCTTTACCAGAAAACTTTTTCAAATTTTGGTAGGCTTCTCTAGAATTAAAGATACAAGGACTTCTATTCATAAAATGGAATATTATAGAGCCATTAAGGTCATACTTTCAAATAACGTTTAGTAACATGAAAAACTTTTTTCTTAAAGGGTGCAACATGTGAATTTAAGAACGACTGGAAGGAAAGACATCAAAACGTTAACAGTAGTTAAATTAATGAGGTTATGGAAAGAGATTTAAATATTCTTTTTTAAAAAATATTCTTGATACTGCTTTGTATTTGCCGGAATATTTGTTATATGATTTGTATTCAGGATTTTAATAGATGCCAGGGGTTACTTTGGGAATTCTATTTATAGATCTTAGCAAGGTGACTGCATTCTTTTTGCTCTATAAATTGATTACAGTTTTTTCTTTGCATTAACATTGCAGTTCTTAAATCAAGAACCCAAAATTTCCAAACTCAGAATTTTGAGAACAAAATTTGTTTTTCAGACTTAGTTTTCCCAATATGCTAAACTCATTAAGGAGTGTCATTTTAACAGATGATTACAATTCTAACCTCACACTTGAGTAGCATTTTCAGTAATGTATATAAAGTATATATATATATATATATAGATATATCAACAAAGCATTGTTGATTTTTACATCTATTTAGTTAACACGGCAGTATCCCGCACACACAGTTTAGTACCCTTCTGCTATGTGATTCTCCCTCCTGGCCTTTACCTGATCAGATCAGGATATTTATATGTGGTAGGCTGCTGACTCAAAATAAGTAACTACTTTATATATTAGCTTCACAGAGAAATTTGTCTTAAGTTTGTGTCTATTTTCAGAGTGACCATAAATGCTGGCTGTTTTACAAAATATAATAAATGCTGGCTATCATAAGCCTTAGTTTCTAGGAACCTTAGTCAAACTTGGAAGCAAGTATTGACTTCAATGTATGTAATGGTTCTGAAAGTTTAAGTGCTATCTGAATGTGTTACCAGAAGATCAAGGTACATTATTATCAAAGCACGTCGACTAGAATTACAGCATGCCCTTACAAGAGAGCAGCATGAACTATTCAATTTCCATCAGGTCACTTAAAACCTTTTCAAGGGGGTCTCCTCTTTCAGAACCTTCTAGGAAAATAATCCCATCGTCTGGCATTGTATACTTCTGGCCTGACGTATTTGCCAATTTCCTACTCCTTGAGTGTGGCAGCAGGTCCTGTGTGTGAGAGAAACTGGACAAACATTTAAATTAGTACAACCGAAAGACTGCCAGTACAGAAAGGAACACCTCATTATTTGAAATGTAGGCAGTTGTTTCACTTGGAGGGGCTGTATTGAAGTATCCAGTAGGGTATTAGTGCAGGGATGGAATGTGCAGTGGAGGAGTGCGCATACATAGAGAAAAAAGTATTTTCACTAACCTCCAGCTGAAATGGAGCATTTCCTTTCATTATAACGTCAGCAGCAAATCACATTTGCTTCAGCAGTACTTGCTTGTACCTGTTGCCAATAGACCCACAGATATTTTCATGCCACATTATGGTTGTTGCAGTAAATGAAACATCATTTACACTCTTCATTATTTGGGGTAGTTATTAGATCACTGCTAGATCTTGCATTTTTAAAGAGTTAATAAAAGGGCACATCACCAACTTGTTTTTAACATTTTGATAATTGCATTTCAATATAATTGGTTTTCTTTGTAATTCTATATATTTTCTTTTACATATTCAGTAACATTATTCTGGAAAGTGTGTAAGCGTCACCAGACTGCTAAAGAGAGCCAAAGGTTTTAGAAGCTTTTGTTTTTAGTGACTTCCTAAAGCTGTCTTTCTGTCATCCCACCAACTTTCTCAGTGTTCTAAAATATCCTATATTTTTCTTAGTTTCCAAGCCAGCACCTTATTGGGAAGGAACGGCTGTGATAAATGGAGAATTTAAGGAGCTGAAGTTAACTGATTATCGTGGGAAGTACCTGGTGTTTTTCTTCTACCCACTTGATTTGTAAGTAATATACATAGCAGCTAGTAAAACCTTAGTTATTATCAGTCACTAATAAAGAACATGAAACAGTTAGAAATATTTATTTAGCTCTTGGTTCTCAAAAGGCAAGCTGAGTTGAAGAATTTTTCCAAGACGGTAACATCTACCACGTATTTCAGAATCATATCCCATTGATCCCAATACTTTATACCTATATCTACATGATTGTGTTATCACAATGTAATTGTTAACAGGAAAAAATACAATTATATTCATTAAGCTACACTTACCTAGGCAAGAAAATGGAATGACAATATTTTAGAAAGCATTTAATAGCATGACTTACACCACCAATCAACAAATCCCTGTTAAACAGAAAATTAATAAGCCCTTTTCTCTCTTGATGCCATTTAACTATGTTTTTACTATTTTAATTCTCTGCTGCATCTGTTGCTTTCCTGTGATTTGAAAATTTTCCTGAATATATTGCATAAGCTTAACAAATAATGCTTATTAATAAAAATTATGGTTATTATGGGAGGAAGGTTCTCTAACGCTATGACAGTGAGGTCTTTTATAGTCAGAAAGTTGACTCAAAGTAAATACTCTTGCAGCTTTAGTCACATTGAGGATTTAATTTTATTTTGAGTGTTTTTTAAATTCCAAGAAAGTGAAAAGATACTAAAAGGAGTTATCCCAACTCGTATATTTTTTTCTATTTAAACATGTATTTGGTTATAAAAAGTTAAGTAAAAGATTCTTCTATCTTTGCCACTGTATATTAAAGCCCTTTTTCTGTTAGGACTGATTTAGAACTATGTAAATAAAATTTAAACTTGCAGGAAGGATATACTTAAACTCATCCCTGTAGGCTGTCTCTAGGCCAAGTGTCAGCAAACTTTTTCTGTACAGGGCCAGATAGTAAATATTTTAGTCTTATGGTGATCTCTGTTCCAACTACTCAACTTCGCCATTGTAGCACAGAGACAGCCATACATAGCACATAAACAAATGAGTGTTGTATTCCATTGAAAGTTTATTTACAAACAATTAAGATAGGCTAGATGTGGCCTGTGGACTGAAGTTTGCTGAGCCTTCCTCTAATCCAAATAGGAAGAATTCTCATAAAAATTAGTACATTGAGACTAAACCAAATCATGAATCTACATAATACACAATCTTGTAACTTGTTTATTTCTAATCAACTTGTACTGTGGCTTGACTAGCTACAATATATACTTCAATTTCTAATAGAAACCAGAAGTAGGAATTCTAATATCAAAATTACAGGCCTTCTAAATTCATGTTGTTATAAAACCTAAAAGTTTACACATATATAAAATATGACACTAAACCTGGATTTTGAAATTAGTCTAACAAAGCAAACAAATATGCTGTTTCTCCAGTGTTCTTTAAAATTCCATAATGACGTGAACATCGTGTTAGTAATGGTCTTCTGGGGGCAAGGAGCTAAGGTAGCTTCTTCCGGTTGTTGGTGTGGAATGCCAGACTGGGTGTGGTTAGAGAACGAAGAATTCTGGGGTGTTTGCCACAGTCTGCAAGGGTGCAAGCCACAAATGCAACCCTTCAGTTTTCTTCAGAACTTTCTCTCTGTCTTCACTAAGGAGTTAGGCAAATGTGGCTCTAGATAGCATTTCTTGGGATAAAAAGAAGGCAGGGGCTGGCCATTCCTACCTTTGGGGAAATACTAAAAGCACATATTATAGCCCAGGTTTCCAGGGACGTAGTCTAGATTAGAACTATCTGCTTGCCTATGACAGTCCTCCAGTTGAACAACGGAAACATCTGAAAGCCTATATTGGGCTGTGGTAGGAACTTGTCCTCTAAATCAACATTTTTCAAACTTTCTTGACCATGACACACAGTAGGAAATGAATTTTCCATTGCCACCCAATACACTTACTTATACTTACAGGGTAACGTTCAGTTTGTATGTTCCATTATAGCCATGCTGTACTGAAGTACTGAGAAACTTCCATACCAGATGATAAACAGCCACTTTCCCAACCCCCTACCCATGTTGCCCCCGCACCTGGTCCTTTTCAGTAACCTCCAACACTAAAGCCAACTTTCAGTTAAGGTTGTTAAATATTTTTTGTATGACTCCTGAACACACACATATATATGCACTTGTATATATATAATTTACCTTTACTGTAAGTGATATATTCTCATATTTTCTATCTCACTTTTTTAAAATGTTGACTGGAACTCAGTAAATTGGCATAAGTAGGTCCCACCACAGTCTGAAAAATACTACACTAAGGTAACATTCTCTAAACCTGCCCGCTGACAACAGGACTGGAACACATGGTAGAAGAGGACCTTACCAAGAAAGGGAGGGGGATGGGAGAACATTTCCTCCTCTTCAAAATAGAGATAGATGCATCTAGCTCATAGGGCTGGTATTGGAATGTAAAAAAATAGTGAAGTGATGTAAAATTTGTATAGATCCTTTCAAAGCTGTAAAGCATTATATAAAGTATTATTACATAAAAGGTAATAAAGTGGGGGCGGTGCTCCCATAAGGGAGAAGGGAACATTGGTTGAGCACTGATCAATAAACTTTTATTTTTCAAGTTATAAAAATAAAGTTTATTGAGATGTAATTGGGAACTATGTCATACACGTATACATTTTTATTAAATTATATTTGATCAAATGACAATCTTTTAGACTACTCCATCTGGAGAAGGTTCATATATAAAATTGTTCTTAATGTGCATTTTAATATACTAAAGGTGTTTATAAAAACTAAGTAATTTGAAACCACATATGAGGTATGATCAAAAGATATGGTGAATGTTTAAATAAAAAAAATTGTTAGAGTAAAAGACACAGTGCCATTAATGCCCCTCAAAATACTCCCCCTGGCTTCAAACACACTTATCCCATCGTTTGTGCCACTTTCTGAAGCAGTTCTGGAAGTCCTCTTTCATGAGTGTCTTTATTTCATCCTCCATCATGACAAGGCTGCGTGTCACACATCACTTCTGGTACGACAATTTCTGTCCAATAAAAACATTATGGTGTGTCCTCATCCACCTTATTCACTGGACCTGGCACCCTGAGATGTCTGGCTCTTCCCCAAGGTCAAATGACCATGAAAGGAAAACCTTTTGAATCGATTCAAGACATCGAGGCAGCCATGACCGTGCAACTAAAGACACTCACGAAAGAGGACTTCCAGAACTGCTTCAGAAAGTGGCAAGAATGATGGGATAAGTGTGTTCAAAGCGAGGGGAAGAATTTTGAGGGGGATTAGTAGCAATGTGTCTTTTACTGTAATAATTTTTTTTTATTTAAACATTCACCATATTGTTTGATCCCATTCTTGTCATATATGCATATTTTGATAATACTGAATATATATATATATTTTTTTACTTTCAGCACTTTTGTGTGTCCAACTGAAATTATCGCCTTTGGTGACAGAATTGAAGAATTCAGATCGATAAACACGGAAGTGGTAGCATGTTCCGTTGATTCACAGTTTACCCATTTGGCCTGGTCAGTATCGTACACTTACAGTTGTAGGGAAAAGAATGGATTTATTCTTAAATTATAGGCAGACAACTCTTAACATGATAGGAATATAGTTATCAGACAATCCAGGAGTAGATTTACCTGAGAGCTATTAGTTCAATGAAGTTATGATAAAAATGCTTAAGGATTTTATAGGACATTTCAAAATTGGGAGAAAAAGTTCAATGCAAAAGATGTAATATCCATAGCAAAAACCACTTAATTGCATGGTTACTTAACTATGCCAAATTGTGTAACAATCTCGAGGAAAAAATCCTTAAAATATCATTTCTCTGTTATGCAGTTATCTAGTATTAAGTCAAACTCAAAATAGTCTTTATAATTACTTTTCAAGAAGCAATAATTTTTAAAATTAATTTTAGAAATTTTTTAATTGTTCCACCTAATTAATTGCCAAGAATTGCAAATTAAAATGACAAGAGATGCCATTTTTTCCCTGCCTGATTGGCCAAGATTCCAAATATTGAAAAATGTCATCCAGTGATGACAAAGGTGGAAAAAAATGGCACACTCATACACACAGTTGGTTCGGCATTTCTGGAGAGCAGTTAGGCAACATGTTTCAAAATTTGAAATGTGTGTGTTGATGTGAGTTTTTAATCGTATCCACAATTTGGTGCACAAAATTTTATGCACAATAAAGACTTCAGAATTATATTGAGTTTTAAAACTTGAATTCTTCAAAGTAACAAATTCATTTCTCCATTTACAGATATACATACATATATGTACATGTATATGTATATATAACTAAAATTTAATTTGTTCAGGAGCTACAATTTAAATGTAATTTATATTCCCTTAAGTAATTATCTTAAGTATTTTTAAATGCTTATATATTTTGTTTGATTTCCTTTAAGTATCTAAATTTTCAGACACATCTTTCCCAAAAACTTAAGTAATTCTTACAAATCTAATAAAGAAATAGATAAGGTGTATCTTAAGTCCTTTTAAAATGTTTCCCTACTGTTTATAAACTGAATAAAATTTCAAAGTACACATTTTAAATTGGAATCACAAAGTAAATCTGTTGTTCTAATAGGCCAAATTCACTTACCTGTTATAAGTAACTCAATATACAAATATGTACTGATGATTTCTTAATATAAAAATATTAAAACTATGGGTTTAATTTGCTTCATCCTTTCTTTAATAATTCTAAATCTTCATAGGATTAAACCACAAATCCACTAAGGAAACAGTTATATCATCCAAAATAATTCAGGGTTGCTTTCCCAAGGAATTTTTGGGGATATATTCTCAGCTGGATAGGTTTCGTATCAACCAGATTTCTACTCGGATGTCAGAACTGGGGCTGCAGACATACGAAGCAGTCTTTCCCTGTTTTCTAGCTGCTATGTCAGTGCCCTACAATTGGAGCACCAGCCCATAACCCCTGGTTTCAAGTTAAAGAATACATAAATCTGAATACAGATGCATCTGAGATTATGTCTAATTTCCTTCACTGCTGCAAGTGGACTTTTCATTTTGTCTTTCAGTATATTAAAATATCATCCAGTTGTATGCTGCCTCTCTCAAGGCATTGTCTTGTGATCACAATTCTAAGGCTATGTTTACAACAGTGCATATCCTTTGATCCATCAATTCCACTTCTGGGAATTAATCAGACAAGTGTACAAAGTTAAGAATACAAGGATGTTTCCAGCAGTGTTTATAAAAGAAAAAAAATGGAAAGTTTAAATGTCTGTCAGTAGAGATCAGTAAAATATAGTATGTCTATACATTAAAAATGTGATTTATATCTCCGTATTTAGTGTTTAAAGGATATGAATATATTGTTAAGTGGGGAAAAAAGGTAAGAAAATAGAATGTATATTAGCCTGTTTTTTCTTAGAGAAAGAACATGTTTGTTGTGTGTGTGTTCATATGTGTGCATATGCAGAAAAAAAAGAGTGCTGACTGTTTTGATATGTGCTATTAACTCGGAGAGGTAAATGTTCTGTTTGTTAACAGGATTAATACTCCTCGAAGACAAGGAGGTCTTGGATCAATAAGGATTCCACTTCTTTCAGATCTGACCCATCAGATCTCAAAGGACTATGGCGTATATCTAGAGGACTCAGGCCACACTCTTAGGTACCTTTCAGTAGTTTCACATTATGACAAATCCAAATATATTTGTAATCCTTCTTGAAATGGAGTTAGAAGATACAAGATTTAATCAAGAAATATTATTTGCTCTATTTGCAAAAATATCATAGATACTGTTGAAAATAATTGGTGAGTGCCCTACTTAAACTACGTGAGTGGCATAGACTGTTAGAGCTGGAAGACCAACCCTGTCATTTTACAGATAAACAGACTATCATAGAGTTCCAGTAACCCAGCCAAAGTTATATAATTAGTTAATGGCAGAGCGCAGACTTGAACCCAGGTCCCCAGACTCCTTGTCCATTTCTTTCTCCTCTTCACCAAACTGACTCCAATTATGGTTTTTCTAAATACAAGTATCATAGTATTTAGCAAATCTGTGTCTTTGGAGTAGCAAAACTTACGAAAATATTTTACTCAACAGCTCTCACTGAGTTACTTGAGCTACTACATGCAAATAAAAATCGTTGAAAAAAGGACAATTTTAGCTTAAAACAGTTGTAATTGTCTTATGGTTTTGTTGATTTGCTTTGCAGTGCTAATATTTTTCTTTTTTTAATGTTTTATGTGAAAGCGTCAGTATTTTATAATCCTGTTTTTTTTGTTTGTTTGTTTGTTTGTTGTTAAAGATTTTTATTGGGGAATTGGGGGAATGGGAACAGTGCTGGGGAATTGGGGAAGGGGAACAGACAAGTTGCTGTCGTTTTGTTCTTCAGTCTAGTTGTGGAGGACGTTG